>NW_019172955.1:329475-447009 GCF_000576695.1 Kuraishia capsulata CBS 1993
GGCCTTTGTAAACCTTCGTGGCAGCATCGTACTGAACTTGCAGTCTAGCCTTGACCTGTTCCACCGGTGCTGCGATAAAACTCACCGTCAGGCCTGAGCCAAGACCAGCAAGGCAGTGGCCTGCCAGTGGAAGTTTCTTGTTATCGTAAAGGTTCTCTTTCAAAAAGCGTCTGTAAACATGTAGGGAACCAAGCATGACACTGTCCATCAACACCCATCCCACTAGGGGTGGTGTGCATCCCTTGTAGAAACCTTTGATTCCCTCTTTCTGTAGAGTGAGATAACAGCAGTTCAAAGGGCCAGTAAATCTTCCGGGCTCAGCGGTCTGTAGCCTGACCTTGACCGTGTCGAACGGGTGGCCCACCATGTTCTTCGCTATTCCCGAAAAGGTCCCAGCCAAAAACCCGAGGTACCTCGGTGGAGGATCCTTGTGCTCCGACATCTGTATTGCACCACCAAAAAAATCGCAAAAACACGTTGACAATGTCAAAGAGGCTTTCCTGCCGGTTCCTGCTTTCGCTGAAAAGTTCAAGTGTGTTACTCATCTTCGGTCGGATCACAGATCTTACCCTCGGCGGGGTTCCGGTCACCACGGTGGTTTACCCCAGATTTCAACTTACGCTTCTGTGCTTAATTCTAATTATAGAAAATTTAGAGAACGAATCGCAAATTCACATCGATCGGATGAGACGAAGACAACTGTGGCTTCTGAGAGTACTTCTGGGCTAATAAAACACGAACATTCTGAAGCAGCGTGATGTAGCTCTGCACAGGGTTTTGGGTCATGACGGTGATGAAGGCCCAAGACATTGCACCCGTCGCGATCCCGTTAACCGATGAGTCACTACTTGTCTGTGTATCTTTGCATCCCGAGAAAGATATAACGTCAGCAGGTGACATCTTCTGTTGTTTGACGCGATCTGCTTGTGACGAATTGGAGTTCTTGAAACGCGAGAAGACACTGGAGACACTGTTTGCCATCAATCGCGTATTCCCTGTTGCATATCCCATGATTGCCTGCATTGCATCCCCCTTCGACTCCTTCCAGATATTATACTCCTTGATACCACCGTCCTGGGCTCTATACACAAATGGAAGATCCAACGCAGTTCCTGAATGGCAAGAATCAAACAGCGCTGTCAGTCTAACACCAGCCCTTAATGGTCTAACCATTATATCATGCATCTGGTCATCAACTATATGGCCAGCTACCTGGAAGTCGACGGGGTAAATTACGTCGTCAAAGCCATCCACCTCATCTCCGTCCAGATCTTGCGTTCGACCCCCGTGGCCAGAATAGTGGAAAAATAACGAATCGTTCGGACGAGCATCTTTTACCAGCCATTGCATTGCCCTCAACATATTCTGTTTTGTGGGTACCCTTCTCATATCCCTGGTATCATCAGTCAAAATCACCATGTCTCCGAAGGCATACCCATGGTAATCATGCAGGTACCGTGACATAGTACGCACATCATTGATACACCCACCAAGCTGGTTTTTAGAGCCAAAATAATTAATTCCGATCAGCAAAGCCTTTTTCCTACCGGTACAATTGGAATATTGAAACTGTTGTACCCGGCCATGGTTTGTCACTACAGATGACTGCATCTGATTGGAAGGTGGAGGGTTCATGGGTCGCTGGTACTGTTTTTGCTGGACATATCCCGGTGGGGGCACCGGTGGTCGCTGATAGTGTCGGTGCTGTTGTCCTGGGTACATTGTTGGTTCAGTTGGCGGAAGAAAAGAACACTGAAGCGGCTTAGCCTCATGAGCAGGTTTGAAACCTCAACTGCACAGCCTCATAGATATGTCTGGTTTAGTGCACGACCATATATCTCTTAGGAAGTGATCAAAGAATTTGGCAAAATACGAAAAAGGTCAAAGATATAATAAATAATGAATTTCTCTAAGTTTCTCCAAAATCACGTCTCAAACTGATATTTGTAAATTTCCTTCACAGCACCGTCAGATTCGTACCGCATGTACTTCTTAACAGCTGGACCCCAGCCGAGAGCTCTCTTGTAGAGCGCCATTCCTTCAGGAAGGCCATCAATTGCGCCACAAAGTGTCTCTCCAAGACCCTCTGCCCGAATATCAGTCAATGGGTACACGTAGGTCTTGACGGACATCACGTTACATTCTGAGTTCGGCAGATGGGTGAAAGCTTGTTTCTCGCAGCGCAGAAAGCATTTGTTGAAGTCCAGATCATCAGGATCAAGCACTTCTAATGTCTTCTTTTCACCGGCATGGTTCTCAGTAAGAGCAAACAACTTTCCATGCGTCTGAATTGACCAATTTGAGCGGTACTTTAGCTCACCTGCTTGTAACCTCGCAAAAAACTTGTTCATTGAAAGCTGCAATTTTGACAAGTATCCGGGAACAGGTCCATGAATGGTTGTCAAGGGTTTATTTGCCTTGAAACTAGGATCGAAACCAGCTGGGAACAAAGAAACTCCAGCACGAACATGGTACTCGTCATGATCACCTTCTGCTGGATTCTTGATTAGAACAATTAAATCATCGTTAATAGTCACAGCCAGAACCTTTAATGCCTCGACCGGATCATCGATATGACCACTGTGCAAAGGCAGGTATTCATCGCGAATTTCGTTGTAGAGTTTCATTGCTCCATCATTAGCAGCAACAGGGTAGAAGTACATCGGGTATCTTTGCATCAAAAACTTTGTCACAGCATCGTAAAGCTCCAGAACAGCTTCACGAGCAGACTCGTGGAACGAAATCACCGTATTAGGATGTTGCGCAAGAATTTTTGCACGGATATTGGACACCCACAAGTACGTGTTGTCGATGACAATCCAGTCATCATGATCCAGCGTTTTCAGACCCATGGTCATCTTGTACTCAGCAGCTCTGAACGTCCTAAATTTCTCAGGTTCAACCTTTTTCCAGTCAAATCCTTCCTCAACTGGAGTGGTTCCAACGTACGGCAGTGGCCTCTGGGGTTTCTTCTCTTCTCGAGAACCCAACCAACCTACGATCTGGCCATACACATCCGGAAAAAACACCTGAGCCACTTTTGCAACCACCACAACACCGGCAATGGCCGCAATGGGCCTTGCGAGAGCACTGGATTGCATTTTGCTAGTCTTGTTGGGAAGAACGATGGGAAACAAAACATTTTTCGTTGCAAAAGTACCATTTGACGGCGAAGGTCGTGCGACTGGCAACGGCTATCGGGCCCCGTTCCTTATCAGTCTTATCGCGGAAGGGGATTTGGGACACGCTGCTTTGGGCAATTCGCGCGTAATGCGCCTTATTCGAGAGATAATTGCCGAAATAGGGAGTAAATTGAGAGTTTATACAAGGTAAAGATCTGTAAGATGCTGTGGGATGACAAAAGATGAGTACGAGATTGGACGGTTATATAAGAGGCTGTGGGATGAAAAGTGATCTGAGTAGACGTTCTTAGAAATGAGGCTGGATGGAAAATGAGCAGATGATGGCACCCTTATGTAAATCTATGTAAGTTCATAGTGTCATAAAGGGGGTATAAGGTTGAAAAAAATGAAGAATACGGTATATGGAAAGAGGGATAAGCCGGATATAATCAGACAGTTCAAGTGCGTGATGTACACCAGATACTTGTACAATGTGCTGAAAGATGGACAGAAAGGAAGCTATGTGCTGTAACTCCATAGCGCTAGGGGTACGAACTACCATGGCAATGTAAACATCATAAAGATGAATTTTTAATTAAACAGATTCTTTTGATGATGCTATTTGAGCCCACTTTCTATATTAGTGCAGACTGTCCGCGTTAGAATTGAGTGTTCTTAGTAGTCTGGAAAGAAGACGGGTGGAAAGTGGACAGAGAAGTTGACGGAGAAACAGAGTGGATGCATCGTCTAGAGGTGAGCCTTTGGATGGTTCATCGGATTGGTCAAAGCTGTTCAAGGCAGATTATTCACAGCTCGGCTGTTCATCTGTTCAACGATCTGGTAGTTCAAGATTTCACTAGTCAACTGTTACTCGCTCCATCATCACAATTCCCTCACAACATCCTCTCAATCCCATTACTCCTAAACTGATCCAACTTTCCAAGATTTGCCCACCACTTGAACAAATACGACTCGCAAATCAACTTGAACCACGGCGTAAACGTCAACGAAGAATCTTCAAACATCGCTTTCAGCTCAGCAGCAGTCACATACTTGATGTCCTTTACCTCGTTGGGGTTAGGCGTCACCACAGGATCTGCTCTCGTAATGAGAATGTAATCAATCTCATGCTCTCCCCAAATTCCGTTGCTGGGAGCCATGTAATGAATACGCGTTAGGAACTTGAAGCCGTCAACGGGGACAAACCGGGCCGCAATCCCCAGTTCCTGTTCCAACTTGCGCTGCGCCGCAGATTGAGCTCCTCTAACAGCAGCGTCCAAATCGGAGCCGAGCTCTCCCGGAACACACAAAGGATGCGAGCAGCACGTATTGGTCCACATCGATGGAAAAGTGATTTTCTCATCGGCCCTCTGCTGCAACAGAAGACGGTCCTGAGAATCAAATAAGAAAACAGAAAAGGCACGGTGCAAAAGACCACGGTCAATATTGTCCATGATGTGGCAAACTTTTTTGGTGGCAGCACCCACGGGGATATCGTCATAATCCAGAACAATACAATTTTCCTCCATCAACCTAATTTGCTCTTCATCATAGCCTTTGAAAATGGACTCGTCGTTCGCGTCGTTTGAGCCAGAAGACGATGGTGCCCCGGAAGTTTCTTCCATTGGTATCACCTCCGGAAATTCCCTGAGGATATCCACAGCCTTAAGACCTTGGACTAGATCAGAGTACGTGTTAATTTTCTCGTTTGTCATTGAAATGGTCTAGTCATAAACACCTCAAATTACTACAACAGAACTCGGCTAAAAGAGGTGCCCCGATGAAAAACCAACATAGAGTGGCTTGCCCGATGGCATTTGGCAGACCCCATCGTCGACCGGCGTCGAATCTGAAAAGTTGGGCGATGCTTGATCTCTCGGAGGCTTTAAGTTTGACACCAGAGTTGAATCCGGAATTAGTTTGATGTAAGTATTTGCATAAGGATAGTGGTTGGAACCAGTTATACCAAATTGCGCCTTAATTCTCGAATCTTCGCTGCATATTAAGCTCACTCGCTTAGCATGCTTCGCTTACAGCTCCAGCATACTAACAGTTCACAGATCAGAACAAAATGTCTTCTCCTCCTCCTCCAAGTCAGCGTTCGTTCCGCCCCAGACGCTTCATCAAGGGTCCCGATAACCAGGCCCACAATGCCAAAGTTGCCGAACTCAGGGCCCAGATCGATGTCATCTCCAAGCAGATCGACAAGGCCGTGGTTGGCTCTGCCATTGTTGAGGAGCGTAAGACTCTGACCGAGGAGCTCAAGGGTTTAATGAAGGAGCAAGCTGCCATGAAGGAGCAGCGTCAGGCCGTCAACAACCAGCTCAAGTCGGTAGAGGCTGAGGTGAAGCGCAAGGTCAAGGAGATTGAGTCCGTCTTCAGCAAGAACTCTTTCAAGAGTGTTGGTGCTATCGACAAGCGCATTTCCGAAATTGACGAGCAAGTCGAATCCGGAGCTCTCAAGCTGGTGGACGAAAAGCGTCTCATTAAGGAGCAACAGTCTCTGTTTAAACTGAGAAAGGACTTCTCCAGCGTCGAGGCCCAGCAGAAATCAATTGACTCTGACAAGGCCAAGATCGATGAGCTGAAGAAGAAGCTCTCTGGAATCCGTAACGATGCTGTTCATAAGCGTTTTGAGGAGGTTCAGAAGAAATTGGACGCTTTGAGATCTTCCAACGATGGAATTCAGACCAAGCGTAACGCTCTCTTTTCCCAAAGACAGGCCTTGCACGACCAGATCAAGGCCCTGAGAGCTGCCCATGATGCCGAGTTCAAGAAGTTCAAGGCCGATATTGAGTTGGAGCAGAAGAAGAGAGAAGAGGAAGAGGCCTCGTACAAGGCTGAGAAGGAAAAGTCCGATTTGGTCGAGAAAATCGCCAAGCTTGAGCAGGAAGCCACTCTCCCAGCCTTCACCAAGGAAATTGACTCCATTCATGGATTGCTTGGATTCTTCGACCCATCTTACGTCAAGCCCCAGCTCTCCATCTTGCCTGCCGAGACCTTCGTCTCCAAGTCCAACATCCGCGTCGTTAATCCCGACACCGAGTTTGTCGTTTTGAAGAAGGAGCGTGAGTCTTTCTTTGTTGGAACCGGTGGAAAGAAGACCAAGTCCAAGAAGAACAAGGCCAAGTTCACTGTTGAGCCTGTCATTATTGCCCAGCTCGCCGACCTCAATGTGGCATTGCCAACCTCTCAAGAGCAAGTCCCGGCTACCATTGAGGCACTCAAAACCAAGTTGGCCGAACTTGAGGCCAACCAAGATGCTGAGACCAAAAAGAACTCCGACAAAGTCAAGGCCAAGATTGCCGATCTCGAGGCCAAGGTCGCTGCTCTCTCTGTCAAACCTGAGGCCACTGAAAAGGCCCCTGAATCGACACCTGAGGCTGCTGAGGTTGCTGAGGCCACCGAGGCCTAATTGCTAATCTGCCTCTCTCTAAAACCGTATTACGGAAATAAACCATACATTTTTGAACGTCTTGTAGGTGATAATGGTTACGTAGTGTGATACTCAAAATATGTGTGTGGCTCAATTATCCAGCGCTAGGAATATTTTTCAGTGTAAATCAGTTAGTTGAGGGCATGCATTGAGGGAGAATAGTTCATAAATTCTCCACAAATTCGAAACTACAAAGCCATGTCTGAAGTAAGCATCTCATCAGAGCTCATTCTATATTATTGATCACCATTAACACCCAAAAAAGGACCCAAAACCACTTCGATCACCACAGAAGACTAAATACACTCTTTGTGTGCCTAGCACCTGCATTTCAAGATCCAATGCTGCCAACCTTGAGCATGCCACCCATGTTGCCTACCAAATTGCCAAAACCGCAGCCATGTTTGATGTTGGGGAACTGGTCGTGCTGAATGTTACTGAAGCGGTTGAGGATGCCGTTGAGATAGGAAAGGCTGGTAGCAAGAAGGTAATCTTTGACTCAGAAGCCGCTTCTAGCACTGGGAAAGGAGTCGAAACAAGCTCCAAAGACTTGAGTCCCGAAACCCTGACATTGGCATTGCTTCTACAGTTTTTCGTCACTCCGCCATACTTACGCAAGCTAACTTTCCAGAAGAAACATCAGCGATTGTTCGAGTATGCCAAAAAGCTGCCAAAACTTTCAACCTTACCATTTATGCAAAACGGCCGAGCTTATGACAGATATCGTGAAGGACTCACAGTGCCCAAGCACTCGCCTAAGGTCAAACGCAAGACTGAGTCTGGAAAGACCAAGAACCCAAAGAAGCTCGCCGTTACGCGGTATGTCAATGTGGGCACCGAGGAACTGCTTAAATTGGACGGCAAAGAAGTTCCAGTTCATGTCAGAGTAACGGTTGATATTAATACAAAGACCATTGTTTCTCCGGTCGCAGCTTACGGAGTTGTTGGTGCAAACGCTTCCTTTGGATACCAAGTTCGGGTGGCTAAAAAGTTTAGCAGTCTGTTCACTGAGAGCGCGTACGCAGATGGTTATACAGGAACTCTTTATGTTAATAGCGGGGATTATTTTGGCAACTCTGTGCCGGATATGCCGAGCGCAAAGCTTGAAACTGGTGCTGATTCGCGGATTCTCGTGGTTGTAGGCAAATGGAAGGATATTTCTGACGCCTTTTTAGCTGATCGCGCCACACTACACGGAATAGGTTCTGCGAGTGAGATGTTTGACGGGGAATTGGAGATACCGAAGGGATCCAGAGTAGAGGATGGATGTTTGATCTCTCTTTCCAAGCTTGCATAGAAGGCCCAAGGGAATGAGCCCAAAAATGAGGTACCGTTGTTGACGATAGTTTAGAAACACTTCTGGGACATATGATTTATTTCAAGATTTGATAACTCAATTTGCAAAATAGTTCTAGCGATCTTACAAATCTGGAGTTGTAGTCACTTATTCAGGAATGAGCTGCACTGATGTGTATCAGCGTTTTCCTTCTCCAGAGTACAGAATTACGCCGCAAATCCTAAATCTGGCACGGATCTGTAGAATTACCATAGCTCCTCGGCAAATCGGTGCTTTTGCTTATTTTCCAGTGTTATTTATGGTAAATCAACTTAATCAATCCTGGTGTTTGCCAGGCGTCAGCTGAGAGTGGGAGTGTCTCAACCAGACGCAATTCCAGCCCCGGCCCATCTGTCGGTGCACTTCACTGAACTAAGAGAGAAATACCAACTATGCCACACCGTTCCATATGGAATACAATTTATTGGATATCACAATCACCAGGGAGATGTTCTCATCACCTTCTGGGCCTTCTTCACCATTCAAAACCAAGGTACCCAAGCCAACCCCGGGTACCAAACCAGAATGGGCCCAGAACAACATGATTCGCCTGCGCACGTCTCCCTCATCTATTTATAAACATGTATCATGCATGCGCCACTACAAAAGCCTAATCTGGATACGCCCTTGCCTCTTTCGGACATACTCCAGTGGCTTGTGCAACGAAAACAGGGCAAATTTTTGCGGGAGCCTGCACCGCCACAGAGAGCGGCAGCTTGTTGACTTTGATCTCTCTCGAACAAACAGATCTCATTCAAAGTTTCTTCCTGATCTAACAAGACAACGGTCCCTTTGACATACCCAAAAGATGCGTTTTTCCGTTCAAATACTTACCGCGGTGTCGCTCTATGCGTCCCGCACATTTGCCTTGGGATCCGTAAGTTTTTGCCCTTGTTCGCTTGATCTGACGATTCACTAACAAATCCAGCTTGGTTTCAACCTCGGTGTCCAGAACAACGACGGTTCTTGTAAAACCGCCAGCGACTATGAGTCCGATCTGGATACGCTTTCCGCTTATACCAGCACCATAAAGGTGTACTCCGCTGCGAACTGTGACACTCTTCAGATCTTTGGTCCTGTCGCAGAAGCCGCGGGGATAACCATTGTCCTGGGAATCGCTGCTACCGGCACCTACGACGAGGAGAAGGCTGCCTTGCAGTCATATCTGCCAAATCTCAAGAAAAGCACTATCGAGTTTATTGGTGTGGGTTCAGAATCGCTTTACAGAGCCGACATCACAGCTGATGATCTGGCTTCTGAGATCAGCGAGATCCAGGATTTGATCGCTGATATTGAGGACTCCAATGGTGACAGCTACAAAGGTACCAAGGTTGGAACCGTTGATTCGTGGAACATTTTGGTGGATGGAGCCAACGCTGCCGTCGTTAAGGCTTCAGATGTGGTTTACGCCAATGCCTTCTCCTACTGGCAAGGCCAGACCATGAAGAACAGTTCGTACTCGTTCTTCGACGATATCATGCAAGCTCTCCAGACCATCCAGACCACCAAGGGATCCACCGATATTGATTTCTGGGTTGGTGAGACTGGCTGGCCTTCTGAGGGAACCAACTATGAGTCGTCATCTCCTGGTGTATCCAACGCAAAGACCTTCTGGCAGACAGCTATCTGTGGAATTCGTGCCTGGGGTGTGAACACCTTTGTTTTCGAGGCATTTGACGAGGACTGGAAGCCAGATACCTCTGGTACTTCTGATGTTGAGAAGCACTGGGGAGTGTGGGACAGTTCGAGAACTTTGAAATATTCTCTTGACTGTTCCTTTGATTGAGCTGAAAGTCCCTAAATCAGAAATTCTGAGACTAGAGTTCAGAGAGTCTAGTCCAGAGACCAGAGTCCAATATACCCATAGTTCATAATCTAGCTCAACTCTAACCATATATCTTTCATTTCTTGCACCCACGTGATAATAGATTTTGGCAAGTAGTGTTCGATCCCTCATTTGCCCCATGTTCGTGGGCCGCCAGCCTGAGGAAAAATGTTGAGGAATTTTGAATTACCAGCTGATTGAACAGTGTTCTTGCCACTAGAATAATTTGATCAAGTCTTCGCAAACCCATAGCGTAGCTTTCTTTCTCGTTAGCCAACAATGAAAACTCGGGAGCGATAGCTACATCAGACATTGCTTTGCCTTGCCTTCATTGTGTTGCACTTTGTGAGGTGATATGCAGTCTTCTCCAATTATATGCTCCCCTTGGATATCTTATATAAATTCGATGTCCTCAAAAGCCGTATAAGCCTTGTAATCAACCACCATCATCGTTAAGCTGCTTTTTCACTGCGGCTCATCGGGAGCGGCTCAAATGTGACTCTGCCAGGACGAGTCAATTCTAATCACCTCCGCACCACCATGAAAACCGTCTCTTTCGAGGCGAATCCTGGCCAAAACCTTTCTCATGAATTCTCAAAGCCCTTCCAAACTTCGTATCCATCCCCCGGAATATCTTCAACTTCGCTAGTCCGCCTACAGATTATCCCCCTCCTAAAAGCTCCACAGTGATCCGAGGTCGTGTATCAACAATTACAAATCTGAGCACAAAACTTCGAGATTCCCGTTTACAGACAAGAGAACACACTTTACAGCCACTTCATTTTGCCCTACAAATCGATTAGAAGATGTTTGGAATTCTGAGAGTGTCAGGAATAGGGCTGCGCGTTACCCCGTTGGTCTCATCACGTGGACTGGCAGCCACTGCCGTGGTTTCGCCCGGACCCGTCCGCAGGCGGAGGAAGACCACCCATTTCACAGACGAGCTAAATAAAGGGCCCAGTTTTGACGATTTTGTGAGCGGAAAGGCGGCAGATATGTCTGTTGATCCACTTGAGGCAGCTCGGCAAGATCCGAATGCTCGTTTGCCCGCCTGGCTAAAGGTGCCGATTCCCAAGGGAAAGTCCTTTCATGCTTTGAAAGAAGATGTTCGTGAGCTCAAACTGGCAACCGTTTGTGAGGAAGCAAAGTGCCCAAATATTGGTGAGTGCTGGGGAGGAAAGAAATCAGAGGCAACAGCAACCATTATGCTGTTGGGAGACACATGTACCAGAGGATGCCGTTTTTGCTCAGTGAAGACCTCGAGAACACCAGCAGCTCCAGACCCAATGGAGCCTGAAAATACCGCAGAAGCTATTTCTAGATGGGGTCTGGGTTATGTGGTTCTTACAACCGTTGATAGGGATGATTTGGCTGATGGTGGATCTCACCATTTGTCGGCAACGGTTGAAAAGATCAAGCAGAAGGCTCCTCGCATCCTAGTCGAATGTCTCAGTGGAGACTTCAGAGGAGACCTGGAGATGGTGAAGGTTCTGGCTTCCTCTCCACTGGACGTTTATGCTCACAACATGGAGACTGTTGAAGATTTGACTCCCCATGTCAGAGACCGTCGTGCTATGTACCGCCAATCGTTAGCAGTTCTACAGACGGCCAAGGAGACCAACCCAGCGCTGGTGACGAAGACATCGCTCATGCTCGGATTGGGTGAAACTGACGAGCAGGTTTTGCAGACTTTGAAGGATTTGCGTGCGATACAGTGTGATGTGGTGACGTTTGGACAGTATATGAGACCTACCAAACGGCATATGAAGGTGGTGGAATACGTGAAGCCCGAGAAGTTTGAGTACTGGAAGGATGTGGCATTGGATCTGGGGTTCTTGTACTGTGCCAGTGGACCTTTGGTACGTTCGAGTTACAAGGCTGGAGAGGCTTTCATTGAGAACGTGATCAAAAAGAGGCGGAGAAACGTTGGTGTTCCCAAAGAGGTGGAGATGAAGGAGGACATGTTGATGAACCAATAAGATGACGACAAGTTGACAAGTTTACCAGTTCTACCGTATATAGCATAAACAGTTTGAAAGCGTTCTTATGAAGGAAAGACCCGTGAAGTTGGATGAGTAAGCCGAGGAGCCTAATTCAAAATGCTCGAAATGACCTCCCTGCTGGTCTCAAAAAGGGTTCAAAAGTGATCAAATAAAGTACGAAAAGAGTTTGGGGTCTGCTCAGAACAAATAGCTCCACAAATTACGCTTCACGTTGCCGCTAGCCAAGGTCGATGTATACGTAGAGTTCGAGCCCGTGTAAGCAGACGTGGAGGCAGCAGCGGAGGAGGAGTTGGTGAAAGCAAAACTGGCAAACTGAGGAGCATGGTAGACTGTAGTTGGGTCAGCCGAATAGGTGGATATTGGGAAAGTGTTCACCGTGGAGGGCGAGTCGGAAGACGTGCTCAGGACTGTAGTCACAGAGTTACTGGCACTGACACTGGCATCCGAGGTGGTGACGGTGTAAGTGAGGGTCTGTGTTTCCCAGATGGTTGACTCGATATCAGTCGAAGTGGTGATCACAGTAATAGTGCTTCCACTAGCATCTGTAACGGGGATCGTAGCCTCGATAGCGATGGTGTGAGTCACGGCCACGGTCGAAGTCAAAGTAGTGACAGAGTCATCTGTGGCCTCTGTAGAGGAAGACCCTGAGACTGCAGCATCGCATCCACCAGCAGTAACAGTCACAGTCACAGTGGCACCGGTAGCTTCGTCAGCGAAGGTCTCGTCTTCTTCACTAGCCGTGCTGACTGACTCGGTGGTGGAGTCGTAAGGGTAGGTGTAGTACACCGTAGACGTTGAGGTCAATGTGGTGGTCAAATCCGTGGTGCGCGAAGTTGAAATACTTGATGTGTTCGCAAAAGCTGTGGAGTTTCCAAAATCACGTTTTCTGAACTCCGGAACGCGAACAGGGGCAGGCAGAGCAACGGCCTGTTGGACCAGTGCGGCGCAAATCAGCAGCGTGTTGGAGAGCTGCATAGTTGTGTAGATGTTTGAATTCTGTAGATTTCTCGGGGAAAATATCTCAAAATAGTTTTTTGAATACGAAGAGCCGACTGGTAGGGATCTAGAGTCCGGAAAAAAGAGTGAAAAATCGGAGTTCGAAAAGAAGGAGTGGACGCGTTCAAACGCTGGCGAGGCTGGAAGAGGTTAGTCGATTGCACGTTCTGTGGAGTAGGCGATTCACTTACGTTGTAAACTTTGGATTGATGAAGAGCAATGATGAACAACAGAATACCTTTCAAGGGGCGAGGGTGAGCTGAGCCCAGCTTTATAAAGGTCCTCCTCAGATCCCGCTCATATGCACGGTGATGAGGGAAGGGGCAGGACAATTGTTCTAATTTTACTTTGATACTCGTATCCGAGCGCCAAAAATGCAAACGGCCTGCCCGATGGCTTCCGAACGCACATTCCTGACGTCAAGAAATGTCTCCGAGTACGTGTGGAGCATGCATATGACTCCTTCCTGGCGGTTAGCCCACATCGCGTCTAGCTGCACGTTGGAAGGAGCGGCTCAGCATTTCTTGGATTACTGTTGGCGATTGCCTGGTCTGTTGAACCAGAAACCGCTGAAAGGCCATATATATTTAAAACTACAGCTTCACTTTGGCAAATAACATCTTCTCACACTTACAAATATATACACATACACATAGCTTTAATTACTTGCTCCTCCACTCTCGCGCTCACCTAAGGCGTGTCCATGCCAAGTCTCGCTACAATCAGAGACGCCGAGCGCGTTGTTTACGCGCCCAAACAAACGCGCTCCTTCGTTATTTTGCGGCGCAAATAGACGCCTGCTTGGACCAGGCTCAGCACCAAGTTTTGGACTGGCATTTTTGGGGGGTCCGATTGAACGCCTTCTCACAGATCAGTATCTGGGCGCCAGCCAAGGTGGGCCTCCTCGATGAATTCGTACCCGCGCAAAGCCTCCGGAAGATACTCCTGCTTGACCTTTCCATCCAGAAAGTCTGGGTTATACTTGTAGCTTTTTCCATAATCCAAATCCTTCATAAGTTTTGTGGGGGCATTTCTAAGATGAAGCGGAATTGGGGACGAGGCAACTGCCGGTTCATTATCGAGCATTTGGTTGAGTTTTCCCCAAGCACGGTAAATCTGGACACTTTTTTTGGCACGAGCCAGTTTCACAGCACAATGTACAAGCGCCATATCTGCTTCAGGCAATCCCACAAACTGAACTGCCTGATAAGTCGCTATTGCGAACGGCAAGCACGAGTCATCCAACACACCCACGTCTTCACTGGCAATACGGATCATTCTTCGAGCAATGTAGAGTGGGCTTTCTCCGCCCTTGAGCATTC
Organism: Kuraishia capsulata CBS 1993; assembly: GCF_000576695.1. Classification (NCBI taxonomy): domain Eukaryota; kingdom Fungi; phylum Ascomycota; class Pichiomycetes; order Pichiales; family Pichiaceae; genus Kuraishia; species Kuraishia capsulata. The sequence continues at coordinate 343,516 of NW_019172955.1, forward strand.
GCCCAAGATAGAACATGGCGGCATCAGGATCGGATCCACGGATAGACTTGTGAAACGCAGATATGGTATCGTAATGAGCATCACCAACCCGATCATATACCATGTGGGTTCGCTTTAGAATAGACCTCAAAGTCTCGACATCGACCTCAATGCTCTTCAAGTCGCCTGCGCTTGGATCATCCCCATTGGCATAATGAGAATCCGTCAAATCCAGCAGGTTAAGAGCACTTCTAGAATCCCCATCCGCAATATCGCTAAGGTATTCCACAGATTCGCGTGTCAAGCGCAACATGGGCTGTGCGTTCACATACTTCCGAACTCGGTTGATCATCAACAGAGCCTTGAGAATCACTCTGTTTAACTCCTCGGGCTTCAGCTTGTTAAGAGTGAAAACTCGGCACCGAGATAACAATGCGCTGTTGAGCTGGAAAGATGGGTTTTCCGTTGTAGCACCGACCAACACAATATCTCCACGCTCAACATAAGGCAGAAACACATCCTGTTGGCTCTTATTGAATCTGTGAATCTCGTCGCAGAACAAAATGGTGCGACGCTTCGTCAACCGCAATTCGTTCTTAGCATCTTCAAAACACTTTCTACACTCTGCCATTCCACTCGATGTGGCACTGAGTTCGACAAAACGCGATTTGGTCACTTGAGAGATAATTCGGGCAATGGAGGTCTTGCCCACACCAGGCGGACCCCACAGGATCATCGACGGAATTCGGTCATGCTCTATGAAACCACGTAGAATTCCACCAGGGCCAACTAAGTGTGATTGGCCAACATACTCAGCCAAGCTCTTTGGTCTCAGTCGCTCAGCGAGCGGGATCTTGGCTTGTTGTCTCAACAATCCCACGTCCACTGTCTCGTCGGTAGGGCCAAGCACAGGCTTGTCTTCTTTTTGTGAAGGCACCACTTTTCGTCTCTTTGTATCCTTGCCAGAATCATCTGAGTCCAAATCAATGATTTCCCCGGTTCCAGCCGAAGTGTTCGATCTACTGGCGGTATTCGCACTGCTTGGTCGCCTCCCCGTCAGGAGACTCGATATCTGGACCTGGGATGATGATCTCGAGGTCTCTGGTCCGGTACATGTGTCCACATGCTGCTCTATAAATTCGATATCTCCTTCTCGTGAGCAAATCGGGCACTGTGGCATTTTGAGATCTTGTCTGGTGAAGAAAGTGAGCAAAAAGCGGAGAAAGGCGCGTAGAACATGTCGCGGAATTTTGCAGATGTAGTCTGCGGCTAGATACTGCTTGGTACACTAAAATACAATCGGTTACTTAAATACAGTGCGAGACCAACAATGTACCAAAATTGCGAATAAAACGGTATCATTGGCGTTTCTGCTGTCAGAAAAATCGATATGGTGAAGCAACTGAGTCAAAAATAACAATTCTAAGCAGAATCCTGAGTTTCTAAGGTTTGTGTCTACTCACTCCATTAGACCCTTACACTACTTATGTTCTTCGTGAAAAATATGTGTTATATAGATAGATGTCAATGTAGATATGTGAATTCTTCTTCATTTAGCTCTTATTCTTCTCCTTGAGCCGTCTCTCCTCCTCCTCCAGTAGCGACAACCGAAGCGCCTCCTCCACCATGCGCTCTTCCAAATCTTGCGAGTCGGATCTCGACTGGAACCGTGAGACAAACCCGCGACGCGATCCGTAGCGGGGCTGCTGGAGTGCATGTGGATCCGCAGTCGTCTCATTATCAATGATGAGGGATGTGGCGTGAATTGCACTAGCTGCCGCAGACCGCCTAGCCAGCTTCGCACGGGCACCAATAAGTTTCGTCTCCCAGTCGGGCCGAATAGCATCAATTGTGATCACACCTGGTGCGTTAGAAGGCAAAGACCCACGTCTTTTGCGTGTCGCAGCAACCGGTTCCGCTGACAAAAGTGACTCGGCTGACTTCTCTGTGGGTTTGTCCAAGTATGTTTGTCTGGGTGGCGTTCCAATCGCCGAGTGGCTCCTTGCAATGGCAACTGACATGGAACTGGTACGCTTGTGAGAACCCGCAATGCTCAAAGCACCCATTTCCTCCTCGATGGTATCGTTAGCCCTATACTGAGCAGGTGGAATTCCACCAATCCCCGTGCGCAATCCCAGAGGTGTATATGTGACTCCAAAGTCTGGCATTGCACAAAAGGGACACTTGACTGGCTCACTGATCAAGTCTTCAGGGTTGGAGATTTGGTCCTCGGGAACTGGGACTCCTTGTTCGTCGTGGGGAGGATGGGGGTCCTGCCTTCGCATCTGTACAAAACATTCAGTGCAAATCGGTTGGACACAGCACCGGCTGAGATTCAGGTTTTGCGGGTAATACAAGAAACAAATGGGACATTCCGCGGAATCCCGGTATAGAGTAAGCAATAAGCCCTTGGAGGGAAGATTTTCGAACTGCTTGATACCCTGTGTCGACAATTTTCGGTCCCTGTCAAACCGTTTTTGCTGCTCTTGTTGCCATTGAATTCCTTTGAGTCGCAGCAACTCCTTGAACTGTTTGTTTTCACGTCTCTTGATCGTTTGCAAAGAACGGTGCAACTTGTGGTCGTCCACGTCCTCCTCCTGGTCTAGTTCAATGGGTGCCGCATGCAGCGGCGTACTTGCAATGAAATCGAGAAGCTGCTCATCTGACCAGTCCTCGTCAAAATCTTGCAATGGTGTATAAAACGGCGATAGCTTCCGTTTGATCACTAGGTCACGAACTATATCCGTTTTGTAGTCTAGCATCTGTTTATAAGTCCCGTACGGTGCTAAATAGCCACCGTCAACACTCTCATCATAGCGTACAACCAAATCCAGTGTGTGCTGCTCTTTGATTCGCTGCTTTTCCTTGTCCTTGTCTTTCTTCTTCTTGCGCATTGCCCCAGGATAGTAATCTCGAGACAGCACTGATCCAGCGCCACCTCTAAATTCGCCCTCCGACGACTGCGACCTATTGCGGGTCCTGTCCTCCTTCGCGGGAACGTTTCCCATGCTGAAAAATTACTGGGAGCTGACCGAAAGCTGGTCGTTCTGGGGTCTTTCGAAGATATGTGGTGTTTCTGGTGCCAGAACCGATTCCGGGCGGAGCGGAAACGAAATAAAGGTTAAAGATTCCCACAAAGCACAATCAAGAAAGACCGTACTCCAATCGTGCACCTTCAGTTTGATACACGAATAACTGATCTTCTTTGTTGCGACTGCGGAAGAAGCTTTAGTCCATTTGCCTAGTTTGAGACCTGCCCCTCCCGGCCGGTATCCCCAAAAGGGGGCAAAGTTGCGTGTGCGGGACAGTTCATGGGGGCACGTGACGACACTGACGAGCAAGACGTTTGCCAAATCGAAAATTGGAACTTGCACGCCTGTCGGTGAAATTTCGTTTGCCGGACATGGAGAGCAAACGCAAACGCAACAAGTGCTGCGGGAGAGTTGGAGAGTTGCTTTTTTCTTCTGAGCATTGTAGGCTTTGTAACCACCAGTCTAGACGACTCGTATCGGTTAAAGTTACATTATAGCACGCTTGAACCAGATGCTGCCTACACCGTACTCATCGCTTCCCACGAATCGCGTCCTTGTCCGGATCTCATTCTATCACCAAGAACTCCCAGTCACCAGCCTCATAAATGTAAACCAAAACTTAAAAATGTCCAACGTTCGCCCTAATCGCATGCCTTAAAAGCAACGTGTTCTTTTCTGATTGTTCGGCGTGTTCCGTTCGTTTGAGCTTTCTCGTGCGGCTCGTGGGAGTGGCATGACAAATTGTTGCCACGTCTTATCTTTTTCACCTTCACTTACTGGAATCTTCTTTCCAACGACGTGTATATTCTCCCCTCTAATTCGGGTTTTCTCAAGCTTTTGCTACCAAAACTCAAATATACCACCCCAAAATGAGAATCCACGCGTTGGCCTGTTTAGGTCTTCTCGCGACGGTGTTCGGATTGGAGCTGCCAGAGTCCAACCATCTAAGACTGCAACATCCTTCGCCACCACCACAGCTGTTGTACGAGACATATCACGAGTTCCAGGGCTCTCCTTTCACTAACTACTCTGAGTTTCTACGTGAGCCAATTAATGATACCACCGGGGTTACCATTGGCCAGATCGACTCCATCAACAAGGCCCTTCGTCCGGTGCTGGAGAGCCTGACACACGAGAACTTCTTCAAGATTTATCGTCTCAACTTGTTCAAAGAGTGTCCATTTTGGGACGGTGAAGGCTTTTGCATGCACCGGTCATGTGCCGTTGACACTATTGATGACTGGGAGGATTTGCCGTTGATTTGGCAGCCGGAAGCGCTTGGAAAATTAGAGTCCACTGCCCATGAACGCGATCATATCCCCAACGTGGATTTGGACGATGAAACGTGTATAGATGCCATTTCCACTAACGACAATTATTGTGAGATAGATGAGGATGATTGTGTTTACGTCAACCTTGTTGATAACCCTGAAAGGTTCACTGGTTACGGAGGAGAGCAATCGCTCCAGATCTGGAAAGCCATTTACAACGAGAATTGCTTCCAGTTTGGCCATTCCCAATGTGTCGAGAAGCAATTCTTCTACAAGGTGATTAGTGGAATGCACAGTTCCATTAGCACACACCTTACCAATGAGTTTCTGGATTTGGATACGAAGGAATACGGTCCCAATCTGAAGCAATTCATGGTCAAAGTGGGCGATTTCCCAGATAGACTCCAGAACATGTATTTCAACTACATTTTGATTGCAAAGGCTCTGTTGAAGTTGGACCAGTTCCATGTACTGGATGACTTTACCCTTTGCCAGGATCCTGAGCTTGCACAAAAGGAGAGTGCTTTGAAGGATGATATTCGCAGTCTGGTTGCTCCTTTCCATGATCAGTTTGGATCAGATTCGTACGCAAGATTGTTTGACGAAAGGCAACTATTCCAGGACGACACAATTTCACTCAAAGACGAGTTTAAAGAACGGTTCAGAAACGTGTCGCGCATCATGGACTGTGTCCATTGCGACAGGTGCCGTCTGTGGGGAAAAGTGCAAACCACCGGTTATGGAACTGCAATGAAGATTCTTTTCGAGCTTGATGGTGCTGATAATTCGAGTTTTACTCTCCAAAAGACTGAACTCATTGCTTTAATCAACACCTTTGACAGACTATCCAAGAGCATTTCTGCAGTCGGCAGGTTCCAGGACCTTTACAGCACGGAGATCGTGAGGGAGAATATAGATCTTCAAGCCACCCCAAAGACACAAAACATTTTCAAGCAAGAGCTTAAAAACGTCTACGACGCGCTTTTGTTCGTGATGAAGGCGTACATGCAGATCCCACGCATGGGCTACAATTGGTTGTTGATACGGACCATCTACTATTGGAATAAGCTTATCGGAGTTGTTCGCGAGGACTTCGACGAGTCGCGGCTTTACCACATTGACCTGTAAATAGAAGAGGTGATCTGTGAATGACTCCGCTGAGAGGACCTGGTATACAATGGAGAACGATATAGAAGAGTCTCTCGAGTGTTCTTGAGATGTCAATATGAAACCAAAATTAAAAGCAAACTCAAATACCTAGTTAGCATCAACATCAAAATTAGTTAAACAAATCAAAATCATGAGCAAGCTTCGACTTCGGTCTTGCCATAGTAGTGTACACTAGAAGAATCAAGAGCTGATCAGAACCAACCAAAAGTTCCATCTCACCTGTTTTCTCTTCTTCCTCAATAATCAAATCGTCGTTGGGTGGAGCCTAAACGAATCCTAGTAGACCTCATAAGAACCAATAGGCATTAACAAACAATCAGTAGCTGCAATTTGCCATATGGCTGTTTGTAATCTTAATCGTCTCTTCGCTCGTCCTTCTTCTTTTTCTTCTCTTTCTTCTCTTTCGGCTCCTTTTCGTCCTTCTTGATTTTTTTGCCTTCGCTATCATCAAAAGCCTTTCTCGCCTCGTTGATATCCCGTTGCATCACCAACAACTCGTTGACTCTGCCTAGCTTAGCCGGGTCCTTGCGTATCGCAAACTTGAAGTCTTCAACCTTCACCTTGTTCCGCCGCTGCAATTTCGCTGCAATCTGGGCCTCATGGCACACATCTACCAGATACTCGACCAAAATGTCCTCTAGTGCAAAAGCAGTGTCCAGATTCGGCGTGGTAACATCACCGTACGCATACAACAGTGACTTGAGATCGTTGGTGAATAGCTTTGGCGTTTTCTTTCGGTATTTGATGTTTGACATTGTGGCGTATGTACGAGTAGAGCGTGATGATGCCTTTGTGGCTGCTATAATATTTTTGATGCAGACTTTTCAAAAGACTTCGCTAGCGTATCGGATAAATACCCCAGTGGTTAACATCGATTAACTCAGGCAATAGATTCCTCAGCCTCTTACTCTAGCCACAGGCATCAAGCCTCATCATCGCCAAACGAAAATTGGTCCGGCCACTTCATGGAGTCTTACCTTACCGAGACCTAACATTGGATCGTCACAGAGTGGTGTTACTCTGCTGGTCTTTTCTATTTTTTTTGATATTCTTCGGATTTTAAAGATTCGCATACCCTCCCAGAGATGTCCAAAATATTATCCCGAGAAGAGATTGAACATCTCATCTCGGTGGGCAGGATAGTGGTGATCTACGACTCGCAAGTGTTAGATCTCAAGAGCTGGATAGACCGTCACCCGGGTGGTGATAAAGCGGTCCACCACATGATTGGAAAGGATGCAACCGACGAAATGAATGCCTACCATTCTCCGGAGACTATTGCCACTTTTAGGAGGTGGAGAATTGGGTCCATTGACTACTTGTGGGAAAACATGATACCACCGATCCAAGGCGGAGTTTTCCGTTCGCTGGAAAACAAGGAGAAAGACACCAAGAAAGCTTCTAGTGCTCCCAAAGAGCTCAGTGGTAAAATGCCAGATCATGTCAAGCCAAGAATTCCGGCAGGCACGATTCCTTCTAAAAAAAACGAAGCTGAGCTTTTCCCGGTGATAGACAGTGCCATTCGTGATCCAAAGGCTGTCATAGAGAACTACGATAACCGCATGGTCAGACTAGACCTCGAAAGTGTGCCACCATTGGACTATGCCACTCAAACTCGGATATCACAACATTATCGGGAATTGCACAAGAAAGTGGTTGAGGGAGGCTACTACCAGTGTCGATACATCGAGTACTTCAAGGAGTTTTGTCGGTGCGGATCTCTACTTCTCTATTTCCTCGTTTTCTTGAAAACCAACCATCTATGGCTGTCTGCATTTTGTCTTGGGTGTGCCTGGCAACAGTTACCGTTCATAGTCCACGATGCCGGCCATATAGCTATCACGCATAACTATCATGTGGATAACATCATTGGTGCTTTGATCAGTGATTTCATAGGAGGATTGTCTATTGGTTGGTGGAAACGTAACCACAATGTTCATCATCTGATCACAAACGATCCTGTTCACGATCCGGATATCCAGCACCTTCCCTTTTTTGCGGTGAGTTCGCGATTGCTGGGATCGGTGTATTCGACTTATTATGAGAACACTCTGTGGTTCGACGCCTTTGCCAAGACATTTGTGAGGTTTCAACGCTACACGTACTACTTGATTCTGTCCTTTGGACGTTTCAATCTGTATCGGTTGTCTTGGATTCATCTTATATTGGGCCAGGGCCCCAAGAAGGGTAAAGCTGCGTACCTCAGATACTTGGAATTGACCGGACTGTGTTTCTTTTTCTACTGGTTTTTCTATCTCGTCATCACCAAACGATTGACCAACTGGAGCGATAGACTTATTTTCCTGATGATCTCGCATGTAACAACCATGGTGGTTCACGTTCAGATCACCCTATCACACTTTGGTATGTCAACTTCGGACCTGGGACCATCTGAGTCATTTGCTGCTCGTCAACTCCGAACCACTATGGATGTGGATTGTCCTGAATGGTTTGACTATTTTCATGGTGGTCTACAATTCCAGGCGATCCACCATCTGTTTCCAAGGTTGCCAAGACACAACTTCCGTCGGGTCCAGCCATTGGTAATTGACTTTTGCAATGCCACAGGCTTGAAGTATTCCATTTACGGGTTCATGGACGGCAACGGAGTTGTTTTGGACAAGATGGGTGATGTTGGAAAGCAGGTGAAGATCATCAAGGATTGCTTGAAGGGAATGAAGATGGAAGCAGAGGAGAACGTCAATCTGTATGAGAAGAGGCTTGAGAGTATTGATGAGTTGAAGACATAAGATTCCACAGAAAAGAGCATACTTATCCGAGGTCTAGGACTCATGATAATGGATTTATCATGCATTGACACTTCCGGAAATCTATACCACTATAGAAGCTTTTAAGAAAGCACTTGGGGCTGTTGTCCTGAGATTATCTTACATATAGGTATTTAAAGTTGTTTTATGGATATACCGTAACTGTTTATTTTACACTCAATATTTCATTTTAGACTCTTATTTCAAAGTCCCATCTCAGAATTCTCAAATTTCCAAGAAAGCTGAATACCTTAAAGGAAACCCTTTAGTGCATACACTCGGTTCCAGGAAGGAAAGCCGAATTAACAAGGGCAACGCTAATTTTGTGATAGCTATTATAAACTCACAATTCGCAGAGGGCCAATGCAATATTAGTCAGATTTAAACGCGAGAGGACCTGTGACTACCAATAGAATTGGGACCTTTTAAAGGTACTGCCGGCCTGCATGGCCCCAAACGCAGAAGTCAGATCACGTGATCTTAAGAGCATGGGATGAGCCGCATAGAATAATTTTGAATCCCGAGTTCCGAGCACCGAGCCCCGGTCACCCAAACGCCCATTAGTAAATGGATCTGCACACTCAGTGAGTGTTCGATAATCAAGAGCAAAACACTTTTGAGCGAAATAAATTATTTATGCTTCTCATCACATGATGCCGACCTGCCAATTGCCCACCACTGAACTATAGAAAATTCGTAATCATATCTGCTCATGCAGGTTTCGTAATGCTCCACCACCCAAATTGGACTCTGCAGGATCCTGAAAGCAAGGCTTCGGGCAGATTAAAAACATTCAGCGTGCGGCTGAATTTTGTCAACGTTAACCAGTTGAGATATCCCACGTACACCACAGAGTTTGCAAAGTCACCTACCCATACAAACAGCCAGAACATTTGCTAAATTGATACATCATCAATCACCTATGTAACGTTTATATTTTCAGATTTGGGGATCCCAAACCTGAAAACTGCCACATCGGAAATGAGGGTCGGGTAGGGTTTCACAGTTGATGCAACGGCTGAGCATTAGTAAGGCCTTTTATTTCACTGTACTGAGCAGCTGAGTCGCATAGACCGTGCGTGGAAACTATAAGAACCACAGCATCCATATAGAGGCTCTTACTGCCACAGAAGTTATAATATTCGTACAAAGCATTCGTCATTTTGAGAAGTGACATTTGAAATAAGCAGTTCCATTATGAACAAAATCAACCATCTTCTCAGCCGCATTGGAGCCTTTAGAGACAAGACTTCAGAAAATTTTCAAGCGCCTTTTTTGATATTTTTCGTGGTGGCAACTTCTCAGTTATTGGATTCTGCGAATATAACCGCTATCGTAACCACTCTTTCTCAAATCCAGACTAAATACGATACGTCCTTCCCAGTTGCCAGTTGGACTGTCAGTGCTTATGCTCTGTGTTTTTCAAGCTTTATCATGATTACGGGAAGGATCGGGGATATAGTTGGTCACCATATCACTTATACCTTAGGCTTGTTTTTGTTCGCGATTTTCCTTCTTGTCGCTGCTGTTGCCCAGAACCTATACGTTCTTATAGTGTTTCGTGCTTTGCAAGGAATTGTTGCAGCAATGACGATTCCATCCGCTTATGCCATTGTCGCTAACAGTTTTACCGGGAGGACTTTGAACATGGCAGTTGCTGGAATTACTGCATCCAGTAGCATAGGATCCGGTATTGGTTTTCTGTTCGGAGGTGCTTTCTACAGCACCTCAGTTGGTTACAGAGGAATGTTCTACCTTTTCGCAGGCCTTGCTTTTCTGGCATCGTCTCTTTCATTTCTACTTGTGAAAAAAACGATGGCTTCCCCTGCGAAGATTTCTAAACTCGACCATTGCGGAGTTTTCTTAATGCTTGGCGGTGCATTGTTGCTGGTGACTGGTCTGACTGAAGGTGGTGAGCATTGGGATTCTCCCAAGGCATACGTGCCAATCATAGTTGGAGTTCTCATGCTCATAGCGTTCCTGCTTTGGGAGAAACGTTTCTATAATCAATTCAACTGGTCGAGATCCTCTGAATTGCTTATTCCAAAAGAGCTTTGGATGGTCCCAAATTTCATACCACTCATCCTTGTCTTGGGAATGAACTTCGGTTCCATGTTCATTCAAGTCCTCGTCAACGTTGACATATACCAGTATGTGTCACATCATTCTGCCATTATCTCTGCCCTACAAGCTCTCCCGGGACCAGTCTCGGTGTTTGTCTCCACCTTTGCTCTCGGTGCCACGTTTGGCAAAGTTCCTCCAAAGTATGCCATTTTTGTGGGTAATATTTTTAATGTAGTTTCAGGTGTACTTTTGAGCAGACAAGGTGCTGATACACACTCGTACTGGAGATTTGGCTTTGTGGGTTTGATCATTCTGGGCGTCGGTACTTCATTGACTTTCATCAACACCTTGAACACTCTAGTTGTGTCATGTCCTTTGAACTTGCAAGGTCTGTTGTCAGGGACGGCTTTGACCACTGCTCAAATGTTTGTCGCCGCAGGTTCAGCTGCTCTGTCGTCAATTGTTGGTTCTGTCGAGCTCGTCGATACTGTCGAGGAAAGACATAAACTTCTGAAAAGGTACCGTGATGTATATTATCTTAGCATAGCTTTAGCAGGGTTAGCTATTATTGTGACATTCTTTGTCAAGAATCTGCCAATCACGCCTCCTGCTGAGGATGCCAACAGCGATGTTGAGTCTGGGAAGAAGGCAGAGATGGTGCCACCTTCACTCACCGAAGTTGCCAACCACGAAACCGAGTTCACTTCGGAAAGCGACACGAATCATTGAATTTCCCTCAAATAAGTTCCAACAGCAACTGAAAAAGTTTGAGTATTCTAGCTCTACTTCCTTGACGTTTCCAAAATATAAGTTGATGGTGACGCATATGAGTCTAGCAGAATCTCACTTTGTCTGCTTGTGCGCCTTACAAATTATTATATTATCAACAAATTGGGCGTGTTTAGTCTATTATCTTCCTATTCAATGATAATGTTGAACTCAAACATTGGAAACCAACTGCATACTTTTCAAAATGGGCTCTAATCTATCCTTGTAGTAGTAGTAACCTGCAGGTTCAGGTGCAGGCCCAGCTGCAGGTCAATGCGCCATAGTGAGTCTAAGAGCAACAGGTTTCTAGCGAGGGTAAACCCTTCTTTTTTAAAAAATGCATACACATGTCCTGAGAACTTTTATTTTTAGTCAGTGAAAAGTCTCCACAGCCATGCTCGTTAATCTGACCTCGAAATGGGCAATTAGGCCGTTCTTCTCACTTGCAGGTTGAGCCTTTGCTTTTGCTGCAAAAATCTAGAAGTCGTGCCTGACACACTATACTGGACACACTCGCTACCAACGACTAGACGCTTTCGCCTCGAAGAAGGCATGGAGACAATAGTTAGCCGAAGCCCGCAGACGTCCTCAAATGATGATAGGAGTGTCGAGGAGGAACATATGCTCCCACAAGTTTAAGCTGGCAGTGCGGTGGCAGACGACGGGCTCCCAAACAGGTGCCCTGTCTGGAACTGTACAAAAGTTTCTAGGACTAAACGGGATAGTTCACTCGGAAGCAGACTACTACTCAGATGTACAAGAAGGTATTTTGTCACATCTAGAGCGTCGTGGACTGGTATCACAGGTCACGGGGGAAGTCCTTGGGGAATTGGTCGAAAAGAAGAAGCTAGGGCTTTACTGTGGGGCAGACCCTACAGCTAGATCACTTCACCTAGGTAACCTGTTACCGCTGATGATATTACTCCATTTCAATCTGCGTGGACACAACATCACTGCGCTTGTTGGTGGAGCCACTGGGGCTGTTGGTGACCCCTCAGGAAGGGCTACTGAGAGAACGGCGATGGCCACAGACACACGGCTCAGCAACGTAGATAGGATTCAGCTACAGTTGAGGCGGTTCTTTGAAAATGGACTAGATTATTCATATTCGCGGAATATTTGTTTCAAGTCTGATCAGAGTGGAATACAGAGTTTCCGCAACAATCACAATTGGTGGAAGGATGTTTCTTTGATCCAGTTCCTGGCCGAGTATGGTGGAATGATCCGAGTGAACCAGATGCTTTCACGAGACTCAATTCGCAGTCGTCTAGAATCAGAGGCAGGAATTGGATTCAACGAGTTTACCTACCAAATACTCCAAGCCTACGACTTCTATCATCTTCACGCGAACGAAAACGTCAGCATCCAGGTTGGTGGAAACGACCAGTACGGAAATATCGTTGCTGGAATTGACTTGATATCCAGGATTTCAAAAAGCAGAGGAGAAAAGAACCCCAAACCGGCTTTTGGAATGACAGTGCCACTGTTAACAACCGCAAGTGGTGAAAAGTTTGGAAAAAGTGCAGGAAATGCTGTTTTCATAGACAAAGAACTCACTTCTGGATACAATCTTTACCAGTTCATGGTGAACACCGCAGATGCAGATGTGCAGAAATTTTTATACAAATTTTCGCTATTGCCTCTCAAGGTAATTGATGCTGTTATAGCCAAACACGACCAGGATAGATCCCAAAGAATCGCACAGAGATTGTTGGCAATTGAGGTGTGTGATCTCATACATGGAGATGGCGAGGGCTTCAGTAACATGGTGATATCAGACTTGTTATTCGGAAACAGGGACACGAGTTTTTCGGTGAATGAGATAGCCGATGCTTTTGAAAGACAAAATCTTTTGATTCATATTTCAGGCGAGCAGTTTGGATCTTTGTCAGTTCTGGCTCTATTGGAGAAGTTGTACTTTGGTGAGAAGAGTCGGTCTGAGCTAAAGAAACTAATTAATGCTGGTGCCGTGTATGTGGGTCTTGAAAAGGAGCGAGCAAAAGACCCTAGTGCCGTTCTTGAGAGACGCCATCTTGTGGAAGATCAAGTTCTATTGATTAGGGTTGGAAAAAAGGATTATAAGGTGGTGAAGGTGAGTGCATGATAGGCGATCTGGGACGTGAAAATGTGTCAAAACATTGTAAATAGCGAATCTTGTGTGGACCAAGACCAAGATATGAATATACTTGAAACTTATTGATACCTAGACTTGTAAGAAGGCCTAGGCTAAAAAAAAGTTGAGAGCACTAGAAGTTGAAGGATAGACGCATTATACATATATGCCCAATACCACTGTTACATTACGATACCATGTTCACAAAGCACGATCAGATAATTTATAGAAGAGCTTAGAATTCACAACAGATATCAGATATCGTATAATCTGTATCACATAATACATGACAACTCATATCTAACATATAACTCAAAACTTTAAACATATGCCAAAGGTAATCCAATTACCTTACCTCAACCACCACCTTTAGAATGACGAAACAACTTCATACTAATCCACGAAATCACACACCACAACCACACTATCACGAAATTCAAAAAGAATATATAAACGTAGTAGTGTCGCACCGCCTGTCCATCACTCTGTTGAAACAACCATGCTAGCGATGAGGCTCCTGGAACTGCAAAAGCCCATTCCCAAAAATCAAAGATAATGCCAATGCTAACAACGTACATGATCCATGTGGCAACTATTATGGCTATTCCAGCAAAATATAGCATGACCGACCCCGAAGAGTTCGGCACTACTCTCTCTTTGACGAACCTGCGTCTGGAACCAGCTCCGTTTATGACTCTGCTTGATATAGCCATGATCAAAGAGTATAAAGGTTCACACTATTTTAACTAAGCATTCCAGTCCAGATAACCAACCTAAACAACTATCCGGCACAAAAATAAGGTCGTTATAAACTAACTGCCGAATCAATTAAAAGTATCCATGTTTTAACCCCAGCTCAATCCTCATGTCCTCTCAAAAGTCGTGCACGCATCGAAGTCTTATAATTTTTCGAGCCCCTTCTCAGGAATTTTTCGTCTACCACAACTTACACTTTGTACCCCAGTCGAACTTGCTGAGCAGGCATTTAATCCGCACAAAATCACAGATGAAGGAGACTGTCGTCGATATCTCGCCGAAATGTATCAGCGGGATCGAGTTTGGCGTGCTCTCGGCCGCAGAGATCGTGGCACAGTCCGAAGTCGAGGTCTCGACCAGAAACCTTTTTGATCTGGAAAACGGAAGAAAGCCGGTGAAGGATGGAGCTCTAGACACGCGAATGGGTACTTCTTCGAATGCAGCTCAGTGTGCGACTTGTCAAGGGAATTTGGCATCTTGCCATGGCCATTTTGGTCATGTCAAACTGGCCCTCCCAGTTTTCCATGTGGGTTACTTCAAGGCCATCATGCAGGTTTTGCAAACAATCTGTAAGACCTGTTCTAGCGTTCTCCTTGACGAGACTACTTGTCGTCAATTTCTTCTAGAACTCAGAAGGCCGGGCTTGGATAATCTCAGGAGAATGCGGATCTTGAAAAGGGTCTCGGATCAGGCTAAGAAGCAGAGACGATGCCTTTCGTGTGGAGCCATCAACGGTGTTGTCAAGAAGGCTGCTGCGGGTTCCGGACCTGCTGCGCTGAAGATTATACATGATACTTTCAGATGGGTTGGTAAGAAAGGTGCTGATGAAAAGGTCCAATGGGACGAGGATTTTGAACTTTTGCGTGCCACCAACCCTGACATCGATAGGTTTATCAAAAGATGTTTTGACGATCTGAACCCACTCAAGGTTCTTGCTCTGTTCAAGAAGATTTCTCCCAACGATTGCGAGCTTCTGGGAATAGACCCTTCTAGAGGAGGCAGACCGGAAATGTACATCTGGAGATACCTTCCTGCCCCACCGGTCTGTATCAGACCTTCGGTTGTTATGAATGACACTAACGCTTCCAACGAAGACGATCTCACTGTCAAGCTGACCGAGATTGTGTGGACCTCCAGTCTGATCCGCGCGGGTATCGAAAAGGGCATTTCAGTCAACAATCTCATGGAACAATGGGATTACCTCCAATTGGCTGTTGCCATGTATATAAACTCTGATGCGGCCTCACCATCGGCCTTGCCGTCAGCAGGTGGGATGTCGAAATCAGCCAAACCTATCAGAGGTCTTTGTCAGAGACTTAAGGGAAAACAGGGCCGTTTCAGAGGAAACTTGTCCGGTAAACGTGTGGACTTCTCAGCCAGAACAGTCATCTCGCCCGATCCAAATCTGGCGATCGATGAAGTAGCTGTGCCAGATCGTGTCGCCAAGGTGTTGACCTATCCAGAGAAGGTCACCAGATACAACAAATCAAAGCTGCAAGCCCTTGTCATCAACGGCCCCACCGTGCACCCTGGTGCTAACTATCTGCTCAAGAGAAACGAAGACGTTAGGAGAAACCTGCGTTACGGTGACAAGCGCAAGCTGGCCAAAAACCTGGCAATCGGTGACGTCGTGGAGAGACACATAGAAGATGGCGATGTGGTTCTTTTCAATAGACAGCCGTCTCTACACAGATTGTCGATTCTTTCGCATTTTGCCAAAATCAGGCCATGGAGAACCTTCAGACTCAACGAGTGTGTTTGCACGCCTTATAATGCCGATTTCGACGGTGATGAAATGAACTTGCACGTTCCCCAGACGGAAGAGGCCAGGGCAGAGGCCATGAACCTGATGGGTGTGAAGAATAATCTACTCACGCCCAAATCCGGTGAACCTATCATTGCTGCTACCCAGGATTTCATCACGGGGTCATTTTTAATTTCTGGAAAAGATTCTTTCTACGACAGAGCCACTTTCACCCAGCTGCTGTCTATGATGTCTGACGGAAATATCCAGTTTGACATACCTCCACCTGCCATCTACAAGCCTGTATATATGTGGACCGGGAAACAACTTTTCAGTCTGCTGATTAGACCCAACAACCAATCGAAGGTGTTGATCAATCTTGATGCCAAAAATAAGACCTTTACGGCGCCAGCACCTGGCTACCCCAACGAGATGTCGCCGAATGACGGATTCGTTATCATTAGGGGTTCTCAGATTCTCAGTGGAGTGATGGACAAGTCTCTTTTGGGAGACGGTAAGAAGCATTCTGTTTTCTACACGATTCTGAGAGATTACGGACCAGATGAGGCAGCTGCCGCGATGAACAGAATGGCCAAACTATGTGCCAGATACCTGGGAAATAGAGGATTTTCCATTGGAATCAACGATGTAACTCCAGGAGTGGACCTCAAGAATAAGAAGGAGTTCATGGTGGAAGAGGCTTATCGCAAGTGTGACGAACTCATCAGACTCTACAAAGAGGGAAAGCTGGAAACCCAGCCGGGTTGTAACGAAGAACAGACTCTGGAAGCCAAAATCGGTGGTCTGCTATCCAAAGTCAGAGAAGAAGTTGGTGAAGTTTGTATTAGAGAGCTCGACAAGTCGAATGCTCCATTGATCATGGCCAAGTGTGGTTCCAAGGGTTCTACTCTTAACGTATCGCAGATGGTGGCTGTTGTAGGACAGCAGATTATCTCTGGTCACCGTGTTCCTGATGGTTTCCAGGATAGGTCTCTTCCACACTTTTTGAAAAATTCCAAGACACCTCAGTCGAAGGGTTTCGTGAGAAATTCGTTTTTCTCGGGTCTGAACCCGCCAGAGTTCCTCTTCCACGCCATTTCTGGTCGTGAAGGTTTGGTGGATACTGCGGTTAAGACTGCTGAGACTGGTTACACTTCTCGTCGTTTGATGAAGTCCATGGAAGACTTGAGTGCACAATACGACAACACTGTCCGTAACTCGAGCAATGGAATTGTTCAGTTTACCTATGGTGGTGATGGTCTGGACCCTCTGGAGATGGAAGGTGATGCCAGACCGGTAAATTTGAACAGAACCTGGGATCACGCCTATAACACTTCTTTCGACAAGAACGATCTATCGTTGTTGCCTTATGAGGTGGTGGAGGCAACCAATGCATTTTTGAGCCCATTAGAGGCCAACCTACCTAGATATGACAATCTGGGAAGACTGCTGGAACCAGAAGAGCTAGACAAGATTGAGTTCATTGATCAGGATGACGGTGAAAGATCTTTCTACCAGTCTATCAGAGAATACATGGTTAAGAGGGCTACTAAGTTGGCCGACATCAGAGTCAAGCTCGGACTTCCAGCTGAACTGATCAGAGGAGAGGCCCAAAAGAAGGAAACCGCGGCAGATCCTGCAGTGATCGCGGTTTCACAACTTAGCAAAATTTCGAGCGCCATGGTCAAGACGTTCTTGGACTTTTGTATCACCAAGTACCAGAAAGCACGCGTTGAACCCGGGACCGCAGTTGGTGCCATTGGTGCCCATTCTATTGGTGAACCAGGTACTCAGATGACTTTGAAGACTTTCCATTTTGCAGGTGTTGCTTCCATGAACGTGACATTGGGTGTTCCCCGTATCAAAGAAATTATCAACGCTTCGAAAGTGATCTCCACTCCTATTATTAATGCCGTTTTGGTGAACAGCGATGACGAGAGAGCTGCCAGAGTGGTCAAGGGAAGACTCGAAAAGACTCTTCTTTCTGACGTGGTTTATTTCATTCAGGATGTATACAGAGAGAACTCTGCCTACATCGAGGTCAAGGTAGATACTAGGACAATCGACAAGTTGCAATTAGAGCTCTCGATTGATCAAATTGCTTCTGCCATTGTGGCTGCACCCAAACTCAAGATCTCCAGGAACGAGGTCTCTGTTGTTGGAAAGAACCGAATCCAGGTACTGGTCAGCGATGGAACAGCTGGAGATTCCACCGCTGCCGCTCTTAAAGCTGCCAATTCCGAGCAAGGTGAAGCTGGAGTCCTCTTCTTCAGAATGCAACATCTCAGGCGTGTTCTTCCAGACGTGGTCGTCAAGGGTCTTCCAGAGATTTCTCGTGCTGTTATCAACATTCGCGATGATGGCAAGAGAGAATTGTTGGTGGAGGGCTACGGTCTCAAGGATGTTATGTCTACTGACGGAGTTGTGGGAACACGCACGAAGACCAATCATGTTCTCGAGATTTTTGATGTCCTGGGTATCGAGGCTGCAAGAGCCAGTATCATTAACGAGATTGACTATACCATGTCCAGTCACGGTATGGCTGTTGACCCTCGTCACATCCAGCTGTTGGGTGATGTTATGACCTACAAGGGCGAAGTTCTGGGTATCACCAGATTTGGCTTGGCCAAAATGAGAGATTCCGTGCTCCAGTTGGCCTCGTTTGAGAAGACCACCGACCATCTGTTTGACGCAGCTTTCTACATGAAGGAAGATCGCGTTGAAGGTGTTTCCGAGAGGATTATCCTGGGTCAAACGATGACTCTGGGTACTGGTGCCTTCAAGGTGTTAAAGAGGAGTCATGTTTCTGACAGCGCTCTGATGCCAAAGAGGACTTTGTTCGAGGATATTTGTAATGAGCAGCCCCCCATGATGCTGGTTGCGTAAAAGCGCAAGGTATAAGGAGAGGAAAAGAAAGGAAAAAGCTTGGAAGGCGATTATTCACTTTGGATTTTTGCTATTATGTCATTAGCATCGTATATAGGTGAAAAATCAACACTTCGCTATGCACTTTGAAAAATTACCGAAATCAACATTTTCATTATTATCATCATATCATTATCTCACCAATTCCAACTCTATTAACCATTTAACATGACATGGCAACTCATTTTTCGCATTATTCTTCATACGCTGGAATCAACGTATACCCACTCCTGTGCTTAACAGCATTGAACCGTAGAGCTAATCTACCACCAAATTCACTAGGCTGGCTCCATGCAATTTCCATCTTCGGTATTTCACACCCGTAGATGCAGTTCTTCTGTAGACACTGCAAGAGCCTGAGTCCAATACCAAGTTGTCGCCAACTACGACACACGTATATTCGTGATATCCCCACTAACACTTTGAGACCCTGGTTGGGAACAACGCTTTTGGTCTCATGGACCAGCCAACGGCCTTGCTCGACAGACTCGACACTCACTACCCCAACGGCTTTCCCTTCAGCCAAACACACAAACGCCTTATCTGAATGACCTTGACCCGGAATTTTCCATCCTGTAGACCCTTCCGGGGCATTGAGCTCGGTGTTGGCCAAATCGAGCAATTGTTCCGTGGCCCGTATCTCTGTCTTGCTTGCAGAACTAACTTCGACGATCTGAAACTTATGCCTCTCATATGCTACCACATTGGTCTTGGACTTCGACTCAGTCATAGACACAAACTCTGCAACGATCTTGGAGGTTTTTGACTTCCACTCGACTCCCTGGACTGCCTTTTTGTGGAACGCCGCATGCATTTGTTGGTCTGTGGGGACATACTTCATATACACCATGTTGCATTCGGGACAACTGACTTCGCCATCACCACTACCTACACTGAAACGGGATTGAGTCATAGCTTTTCTGTGCTTCTTTTTGGCCACTCTAGATCCTACTAGGAAGCTCGTTCTTTTAGAATTGGTCATGGCCGGAAGCTTCTGTTTCGCGTTACTCCGCGGCTCGGATTCCAAAGCCGGAGACTTGCTCATTTCAAGATACGTGGTCAAAGCAAATACACCAGATACCGGCTTTCACTCTAGAACTTTGCTTGCAAATTCCATTACTGACGTGGTGAAGAGAACGCGTGATCGCGATAATAGTGGAACCGCCCTTCGCGTCTTATTTGGTGGTGCACGCTCATTTTTCAGAAACCCGGAGAACTAGTAATCGCACGTAAACCGATGACCTCCGGGGTTACATATTTCACGGCTGCACTGGCTGAATCTCCCCATGATTTTGGTTGTACCAGGAAAAACTTCACTAGACTCAAGCCAACCGAGAAATGAGCTCATTTTCCAACCCCAACCCCAAGTTTGAGCACCTTCTTCCGAGGAGCGGTAAATGGCGCACGGATATAACCAACTGGCTGACGGAGGACGTTCCCTCGTTTGACTACGGTGGATACGTGGTCGGCGAGACCCTCCAGTCGGCCACTCTATGGTGCAAGGCTCCGGGCGTTCTGTGTGGGGTTTCCTTTGCTAAAGAAGTGTACTTGCAGTGCGGACTGGAGGTGGAATGGTTCATTGAAGAAGGCACTTTCATTGACCCCAGAAAAGTCGAGGGAGGTAAGGTGAAGGTCGCCATTGTGAAGGGTCCAGTGCGTGATATTCTCGTGGCAGAAAGGTTATCGCTCAACATCATTAGCAGATGCTCCGGAATTGCCACTCAGTCATATCGCACTGTTCAACGTGCCCGTGAAGTCGGATACACTGGTATTATTGCAGGAACCCGCAAGACCACACCTGGACTCAGATTGCTAGAGAAATACAGCATGATCGTAGGTGGATGCGATCCTCACAGATATGATCTGAGTTCCATGGTGATGCTGAAAGATAACCACGTATGGTCCACGGGATCCATTACCAAAGCTGTTGAAAGTGCACAGAAAGTTGTGGGGTTTTCGGGAAAAGTAGAGGTTGAAGTCCAGACAGAAGAAGAGGCTGACGAGGCCATAGCAGCTGGTGCAGACATCATCATGTTGGACAATTTCACTGGAGATGGCTTGAAAATTGCTGCTGTCAGCATCAAAGAACGGTGGGCTGGAAAAGCGAGGTTCTTACTTGAGTGCAGTGGAGGTCTTACTCTTGATAATCTCGATGAGTATTTGTGCCGTGATATCGATATCTACAGCACTTCTTCAGTTCACCAGGGTACTGGAATCATTGACTTTAGTCTGAAAATCAACAGGGGATAGGATATATAAGCAGGTGTAAATAATGATGAAGCATCCACTGTTTTTCTACGCTTTACTACCATTATAGAATCAGGTTCGTATTATATCAATGATGAATATCCGGTTATGCTATACCGCCCTCTATCGTTGAGACGGAAGACAGAAATACAATTGGCCAAACCTTCGGGCCGCATCTATGCCTCGTGACTCCAAAGAGTTCATGACTTACCAGCAGTTGGCAGGGATTGGGCCTTGGCGGCTTGAGCCTTCTGCTTGGCGAGGGCATAGACCAGACCGGCAATGAAGCCGACAAAGATCGACGAGATCGAGAAGAAGTTAATCGCCGCATTGAAAAATACCAGACCAGAGAGCGCAATTGGCAGCTTGTTCAAAGCACCCACCATCGAGTAGGTAGTGGAAGAGGTGACTCTGATACACCAAGCCGAAGTGTAAGAGATACCCACGGAGGACATTCCCGAGAACACCATTGCGGAGATAACCGCAGTTCTGGAGCCGGCTGGGAAGTTGAGCTCCAAGTTGGCAGAGGACCAGCCCTCCAGCAAAAAGGAAGCTCCAAGCAGGATAGGGATAGACAACAGGTTGTTGTAGTACATGGTGTCAAAGTCCTTGAAGTTGGTGAGCTTAATGCGCTTTCTCATGAAGAGAACGAAGCCGGCCGAGGAAAAGCAGTTGGTGAACATCCAGAAGTAACCAATTGAGAAGTTGGAAACAGCTCCATCAGGAGATGGCTTAGTGTCTCCGTAACAGGCAATCACCGAGGAAAACACCATCAGGATAAAAGAACCAAGGGCCATAGGGGTAACCTCACCACCAAACCAAAGCACTTCACCGTAAGCAATCAGAATAATGGTCAAGTTCTTGAAGATGGTGTAAACTGGAATGGAAAGGTGTTGAAGAGCCTTTGACGAGGTGTAGATCATACCAACAAGCATGAAAACAATTGGCGACCACTTCTTGGCCTCGTTCTTGTTGAATTCACGGTAAGTGATGACACCGAAATGTTTGAGCGTAGAAATCAGAGCGATACACACTGCAGACTGGACAGCCAACAACAAGAAAATCATGTTGAAGTCAGCACCAGAAACAACATACTTGTTGGTGACAGTCATGAGGATCGACGCACCACAGTAAGACATGATCGAGATAGGACCGCTGTTAGCAATGGCAGCGAGTCCGGCAGCAGGAGCGGGGGTAACCGCAATGTTCTCCTCTCTCTTCTCGTTGACAGACATACTGACAAGTTTTGCAAAGAAAAACGGTTGTAGGAAGGATGAAAACGTGAAAAACAACCAGCTAAGGGAGGAAGAAAAAAAGAGGACACCTCTGATTTCAAGGTGGAACGCGTAGTGTGCATGGACTAAATTACCGATTTCGGAAGGATCGGCGGCGGATCCGGTTCTGAGCGATGGTTAAAGGTAGTGTATCAAGAAATAAGGGTCAGGTCGTGTACCGAATCTAGTTTAGCTGCCACCTCAGATCTCTTAGCAAGCCCTTGTTGGTGTTGGTTCTGTCGGCTACATTCTCGTCCACCTTCTGCCTTCAAACAAAAGGAGAGCTACAGTTTCGCAATGGACATAGACCTATCGGTAGTCTCCACGAAAACATCTGGTGAACTGTTTCAGGAGTATTCAGTGAACCAATTGAAGCAGGTTAAGTACAAACTCCAGAATGATATCCAGACAAGGCGTGACGAACTGAGACAGCTAGTTGGCAACAAGTATCGTGATTTGCTACAGGTAGCTGATGATATAATTGATGTGAACCGACTCAGCAAGGTTGAAAACGACAATTTAATGCGATTGGCATTCCAGAAGTCCCATTACAACGAACTGGACACGCTGTTGAAATTCAATGCGCAGACAAGACAAACTCAAGTCACAGCTGCCAGGGCCAGGACTAAGCCTACGGTGTTGCGTAACATTCTGGGCACTTTGAACACGCGATTGGTCGAAGTGGAGCATTCGGTTTCAGCTCTCAGCTTTGAGCCGCAGAGCAACGGCAATGCTGCTGACGAAGTTTCTGGAATGTTTGTTGAATTAACTAAAAGTTTTTATCTCACACAACTGTTCTTTGGAGACGAGCTGCGTGGTGACAGTGGTGCAAGGCTCAAGTTTGACGGTATGAGGGAAAGGTTCCTGAAGCAGGTGGATGACCAGCTATCTGCACTGGCAATCGATAATGAGTATGATTTTGCGCTTGACATGCTGATTTCCTATGTGGTTTTGAACTCGTGTACACCACGTGAGGCGTTGTCGTACTTTTTACGGTTGAGATTGAGCTATCTACGGGGATTCAACTTGACACTTGACTTTCAGTCTTGTCTAAGCTATGTTTTCAACACGATCAGCTATTTGTCTCTGTTTCAGACTAAATTGCCCACGGCTTTGGTTAGAACAGTCCACTCATCTTCCACATACAAAACTTGGCTCCAGAACTCGGCCCTTAGACCGTTTCTTGCTTGGCTCGATGTGAACACGGAGACCTTCAACGTTCAGTTTCCGCACACTGCGACGTCAATAAGGGCTTCAGTCGGCGAGTCGGTGCTTGAGGCGTCAAAAGAAGAATGGAAACTCACGTTGGGCCAATATTTCCTGGAGTCTGTAAAGGAGATATTTGGATCGACATCTGATTTAAGCGAACTGGCCGCTGTTCTCTCAAGGATCTTGACGGCATTCAAAAAGTTTACATCTCTCTCGGATCTGAAATGTGCTGATGGTTCGCCGCTCATTGATAGTGCGATAGGAGAGTGGAACAATGTATTTGAGACAGCATTACTGGCACAACTAACTCGGTTTGATCAGATTTCGTCAATGGTCATTGACACCTTTTTGCACCCTGAACAAATCCCCAAGGCTCAAAGGGATGTTCTTTTTGAGGTGAATACACTTGAGGACATCTCTGTTTATCTTGAAAAGATCAACAGACTTTCCGTATATCAGGTTGGTTCGTCGAGAGAGGTACTTTCGCAGATTGATGCCTTTCATTCAACCATTACCAAGGACTCTGAATCCGTGAGATCAATCCTCCATCTCTCGAAGAATTTGAACAAACAAGCCCTCAGTATTGACGATCACGAAGATCCACAGTTCTGGAAAGCTGTGGGAAGCAGAGTTGAGACTCTGTACAAATCATATGTGAAGATCTCTCTGGACACACTGGATGAGTCCGAAGAAAAAATAATCTCCGCTCTTAACGCCCTTGACTTTGGTTCTGATGAAGCAGGGCACTTCTCTGAACGTCTGTTTTATCTCATCAGAATACTGATTGATTTATCGAAACGTGATGATCTTCGTTTGTTGTTCAAAGAGACCACGCCAGAGACTGCTCTATCAGGACTTTCACTTGAATCTCAACGTAATGCATCTCGTCCAGCATCAAAATACTCACCGGTACTTCTTAGACTGTTTGAGCCTTTATCGCTGAAAATCGCTTCTTCAACGCTTACGGATCTCGAGAATCTCTTGGTCTCTAGATTCCAATCTGCAGACCCCGTTCCTGAAAGCCAGCTGTGGGATCTCCTGTCAGGGACAGAGACTCTGGTTCCAAATGCGCCTTCCATTGACTTCTCCACAATGATGTACCGGTTGGGACTGAAATTCAACTCTGATGATTCGAATGAAGACTATACCGATGTGTACAAAGTGCCTGAGTTTGTTACTGTGAAGAACGGGCTGATGAAAACCATGCTTGAGAGGATATTAAGTACGCTAGAGGAGAGAAAGACTCATGAAAAAGAAATTGAAGATGCCACGAAGGTTGAAGAATCCATTCCGCTTACTGAGGATGATACTCTTGAGAAGGAAGAAGAGAAAGAAAAGGTGACCACAAAGGACATTTCACAATCAGAGCACTCTGATGAGGCGACTACTGAGGAGGACAATGTGGTTACATCGAACAGTGATGACGGGAGTTCGAAGGATTCGAACAAAATACCATCCGAGAAAGCACCAACGGAGCAGGTTGATGAGGTAGAAGAGATAACAGAGGAGACAGATGAAAAGGAAGATGAGATTAAAGAGCCGGAAGTTGAAAATGAAGCTGTTACCCAGTCTTCTGATACAATTACTCCAGCGATTTCTTCGGAATTGCTCGAACAAAAGTCTCTGATCACTTACGCAGACGCAACTCAGGTTGCCATATTTGCTCTTGGCAATCCTGCAGATGAAAACGAACTAGACGGCTTGATCGATAATACTGAGCTTTCCAGGATCGCCGAAGAACTCATTTCCACATGTGCTTTGTTGGCTGGTACAGAGTATAGAAAAAGCATACACAGAGCCGTGGCTGAAAATTACAAAACTTCTGTTCTTATTTTCAGTCCATTGTTCAATTGAGTGTCGACGATGTTACAGTTGAAGAGGGCATTCAAAATGCATTTGACAGTCATATAGAAGGAAACTACAGAGGGTGTATATATGCTATCCGGGTGGTGTCCAGATTTCTTCTAGAAAAGTGTCTAGTATGTATACTTAATACGTATATGAGCATATTCCTCATAGAGAAATCACCCTGGAAAGTTTATCGCTTCTTTTCCTCTAACTCATGGCGAATCGCCCAGAAACTCAGAACCATCCCAAGTTCATACACAAAAAACCGCAGTAGACCACTGGCTACAAACGTAGTCCATTGATAACCAATTCCAGTCAAAAACCCGGTTATTGGTGGAGCAAGACCTTGTCCCACGGTTCTTGCCATATTGCTCCACGCAATGGCTCCAGACCGCTCTTCAGGTGGAACCACAGCACTTACAAACACGTTTTTTGATCCCATATCCATGGCTTTGAAAGCGCCTCTCAGAAGAAGAATAATTACCGTAAGAAGCAAAGTCTCGGGCATGGGTACGAACATAACAAGAATCGTCGAGGGAACATGCGTGATGATGAGTGATACCAAAGGGCCGTATTTCTTACACAGAGCAGTTCCCACGACGGAAAGAACTGCAGAGAGGGCATTTGCCATGAAAAAGATCACTCCCAGTTGGGCTGGGTCAGCTGAAAACTTTTGAATAAGGTAAAATGAGACCCAACCATCAGTGACCATAGATTTGGAAAAAGCGTCCACGGTATAGAAGAACGAGATTCGGATGACAGTCCAAAAGTTCTTGGATCCAAACAGCATGGAAGAGGCTGGAGGTTCCTTCGGATCAGAAATTCTAAGTGATTCGGAATTTTCGTCTTCGTCATCAGAAATGAGCGACCCCGAAGAATCCAATGCGTGGCTCCTAGGACGTGAAAATGCTACCTCTATGCGAGAGCTCAACTTGGTAGCAGTCCACATACACAGTAAAGAGGTCAAACATTGTACTAGAAACACGGATTTGCAGGCTTCCTGTTTTGTCCAGCCAAAGTGCTTAATAAGAATGGTCATCGTCCAGCCGTTAATTATAGATCCAATTGCAAAAGCCATTATGCCGAGGAGAGAATACCAGGTGTAGTAGTCCGAGCGTTCGTCCAAAGTGGAAAGATTGGCTATCGAGGCGAACTCCACGTTTCTGAATGGGCCAACTTCACCCCCGCCGGGCGTTATAAAGCCTACTATTCCTGTCACTAGCAAGACGGTGGGGTTTGAGGAGAAGGCAAAAATTAAGCCTGTGATAGCCATGACCCCCGATCCAATCATATGGGTATGTGCTCTTCCAAACGAGTCTGCTTTTGCACTGAGGAGAAAACTGACCACCATATCACCCAGTAAAAAGCATGTCATGTAGAAACCCACGATAGCCGTATCAATGCCTACTTGTGTGAGGTAGTAGGCCAGAATCAGCGAGACGCCACTGTACCCATACAGCCTGATCATGCGCAGCAGAAACAGCGTGTGGATGTCACGAGGGGCATTCCACGCAGTGTTAACACCTGCGTGGTCCAGAGCACTTGCTCCCCATTCAGCCAACTTTTCCATCTTTGATTTCTAGCTATTTTGAGGGTTCCATGAGACTAAACGACCTTCGAGAATGCTTAATCCCGCATAAGTGAGCCACACCTTGCATGACAGTCCGATTGTGCGGCGGACATTTGAGTTATCCACACATACTCCTCTTTAGGCCTAAGAGAACTGAAACAGCCTATACCTTGGCAAATGCGGATGAGTCCTTTCCATCGGCGAATAAATTCACATTCAAGGCAAGTGCTTCTTCTCTGTACCAGCATATTCTGTGTATCATTCCTCACCAGTGGGCGCGTCGGAAAAAATCCACATAGTTCCGTTGTCGGTGAGTTCTCCAATCTGCCAATTTGGCGCAGTCACACAGCACACCCGATTCGAGAGATCCAGAGGCCTCTCTATAAGCCTTCTGGGGGAGGGGGCCGCTCTTGATCTACAACCTAAACCACTCTTTTGGTGGAAAAAGAACCAATTGAAATATCAAACGATATTTGTTGGCCATTGCTTACTGAAATATTGCTGGATATCTCCATCTTCGCAACGCAGCTTCGGGATCTGTTTGCTATCTGTTCTGAAACCAGAGTGTCCTATTTATACCTCTCCAGACGGAAGTGCGCTATTTGCGGCAGAAGAACAAGGGAAGACACGCCAAGATCAGGTACTGTGACCGAGAAAATACATAGGCGACAACCGAATAACAGATAAGCCTATCCGACATATCTGCCATAATGAAACCACAAACACTGCAGATGCCTCCGGCTGCGACTGGTCTACAGGCAGTTGCCGGTGCGTCCATTGGAAGTTCAGTCGACAGATCTTCCGCTATATTTATGCCAAAGACCCTGAATAGGCGAAACCTAAAAAAACTGACTCTCGACGCGCCCAGCTCATCTGCTGCCCCAGCGGGCATTGATCTTAGAGACCCCGATAGAAAAGCGTCCGCGGATGAGTTGATATCACATCTGCAGAATCTTGAGCTGGGATTGGAATATCAGATTACGATGCGTGTGGAGGATCTTGTCACTTTGAAGAAGCTGGGTGCAGGCAACTCTGGAACTGTTTCCAAAGTGCTGCACATCCCCTCGAAAAAGATCATGGCAAGGAAGGTGATACATATCGAGACAAAGGAGCTAATTCACTCACAGATTATACGAGAACTCCGAATAATGCATGAGTGCGACTCGCCGTTTATAATTGACTTTTTTGGTGCCTTTATCGATCAGGGAGATGTGGTGATATGTATGGAGTATGTGGATTGTTCTTCCCTTGATAAAAATCTACGAATGACGGGACCTTTCCCTGAAGTGATTCTGAAACAGGTGGCCTGGTGTGTTCTTTCTGGTCTCAACTATCTTTATGATCACCATAGGATAATTCACAGAGACGTGAAACCGTCTAACGTCCTACTAGACTCCAAGGGTGGAATGAAGCTGTGCGACTTTGGAGTCTCTCGAGAGCTGATAAACTCCATAGCAGATACTTTTGTGGGAACTTCTACGTACATGTCTCCAGAACGTATCCAGGGTGGTGTGTACTCTGTGAAAGGTGATGTGTGGTCCTTGGGACTCATGTTGGTTGAATTGGCAACAGGCAAGTTTCCCTTTGGAGACAACTCTAACAGAGCTCCTGACTCCATTCTGGATCTTCTCCAGAGAATCGTGAACGAACATCCCCCTAGTCTGAAACCAGAAGATGGGTTTTCTGCAGATCTTTGTGATTTTGTCGATATGTGTCTCAAGCGTGAGAAAGAAAGAGGTGATCCCCACAAATTGATGCTACACCCGTTCTTGCAAGGCTGCGAGACTCCTGAGTTCAAGAGCGAGGTTAAACGGTGGGCTAAGAACGTTCGGAGGGCCCAGAAGGGAAAAGCTATAAAATGAGGCTATCAAACAGGTCATTCAGTGAGACTAACAAAAAAAGCCATAAATGGAACATTATGCCATCATCTTCATCCTCGATACTACCTTCACGAACATCACCATTATCACTGTTATTACTGTTATTACTGTTATTACTGCCATCATTGCCCTCATCACCTGCATTATCCCTTCTACTGCTTCCTTTGGTTCCATAGACATCTCCAATTCCTTTCTCTACAGCCGGTGTTTGGTTCGTTTTCCGAGTTTATGTCATTCTACATCCTCCTTCCAGTTTTTTGCACCACATATACACATCCTGGTGCGGCTCATCATATTATTCATTCTTTATATTCTATTCCGTGCCTGCGTTTGGTGTGTACTCATCTGGAACCACATCCAATAACTTCCTCTCAAGTCTCAATATATCTGCAGCCAAATAAAGGCTTCCACAAACAACTACGCTTCCGTTGGACTCTTTCAATTGACCAGCAAGCTTGATAGCCTCAATCGGATTACTACTCTCGTAGACCTTGTCTGTATACTTCTGCACTTGTATCTTCAGATCAGCAGTTTCGTATGCAGAAACCCAAGGCATGCCATCCACGGGACTGAATTCAGTGAGAATCACTGTGTCTCTGTTCGAGAACAGTGGTTTCATTATTGGGTCCAGAACTTTGCCCTTAGTAGCAGCAAAAACATACACGATATCGCCTTCTGGTCGCAGATTAGTATCCACGAAAGCTGCTAGCTCGTCTGCAGCAGAACCATTATGGGCCCCGTCTAGCAAAATTTCAACTGAATCCGGTAGTAATGGCAGCCTCAAAGTTTGTAGTCTTCCAGGCCATTTGACACTGGATATTCCTTCCGCTACTGTCTCTTGCGTGATTCGCGGATCTACCAGCAATTGAGCAAGCTTAAGCGTCACCGACAAATTTGCGTGCTGATATTTTCCCAGTAGACCGATTTTGAACCGTTTCACCTCCCCAAAGGACGTAGTCTCTTTTGGATTCGAGACAGTAAGCATAACTCCTTGCTCATCAGCCACTCTTTTGAATACTTCCAAGGCTTCATTCGCGTTAGAACCATCCACAACACATGGTACCCCTGGCTTGATAATACCGGCTTTTTCGCCTGCGATTGCAGCCAATGTGGATCCAAGAATTCCCTCATGATCTAGTCCAATTTTGGTAATACCTGTAGCCACCACTCCAAACGATTCGCCCTCTTTATGGGCAGGAATAACATTGGTAGCATCCAGACGCCCACCAAGACCCACCTCAATAACAGCAACCTCCACTTTTGCCAGTTTGAAGATCTCAAACGCGGTGCACGTAAGAATTTCAAACTCCGTGGCTCCCACTTGCATCTTGTCATTAGCACCAATCACTCGTTTCTGAACAGTCTCAAAAAACGCCAAAGAAACAGGTTTATTATTCACACATATCGAATCGTTCACATAGAGCATATGGGGTGACGTAAACCTTCCATTTTTTACCTTTGAAAGAGTGAGAATCTGGGATAGATATGCACATACGGAGCCCTTTCCATTAGTCCCAGCAACATGCACGGCCTTCCAACTGGAAAGATGCGGATTGCCAAGAACCTGCAGTAGCCTCACCATTCGGTGGAGCTGGAGATCCAGAGGCATTTCTGGAAATTTTGCCCAGACAAGAAGGAGATATTTCACTATCCTTCTTGCTTAGATAAATCTCTAAGGCAGACCAAAAAAGGACGATAGGTCTGAGTCGTGCGAGACTCATATCTGCCCTTTTGGGCACTCAGTTTGAACAACTCACAGGGATCAGCTGGCTGGTCAAGCAATCTGGAACTTGTCGGTTACCTATCGAAACGCCTTGAAGCTACGAAACCCCCGTTCTTTTGTTGTTTATTTGCGTGTCTGACTATCCAATTGAGTTTTGGGAGAGTCGAGTCAAGTCGAATCGAAAACGCAATCGAGCTTGTAATTGATAGTCTTGTTCCAGCAACGCGCTCTTGGAGTTGACCATGTCGTATCTTGAATCCAGGCTCAGGAAGTTTTTCAAGCTTCCGCATAAGGGTAAGTTTTTGTTGGTGATGAGAGATGTTTAGTGTTGTCGCAGCTATTGTGAGTTATGCACTGCCTTACACTTTTGAATGTCTTTCTGCCTTTGTTTTTCACTCTCTTTATGTATCTTCCATGCTAACTTACTCAGGTGAGACCTATGAACTCAGAAGCGGGCTGGTGTCACAATATGCCGGAGACAGAAAGGATGCCATAGAAAGAGTCATTGGTGCCATGACGGTCGGAAAGGACGTGTCTGCTCTCTTCCCTGATGTTTTGAAGAACGTGGCCACCCACGATCTGGAACAGAAGAAGTTGGTGTACCTGTATTTGATGAACTACGCTAAGACCAACCCGGAATTATGTATTCTTGCTGTGAACACTTTTGTCCAGGATACTGAAGATCCTAATCCTCTGGTCCGTGCATTGGCAATCAGAACAATGGGATGCATAAGGGTTGACAAGATTGTGGATTACATGGAGATCCCATTGCACAGAACTTTGAAAGACGATAATCCTTATGTGAGAAAGACAGCTGCAATCTGTGTAGCCAAGCTTTTTGATCTCAGTCCCGAGATGTGCGTGGAGCAGGGATTTTTGGATGCTTTGAAGTCTATGATTGAGGATTCTAATCCGATGGTGGTGGCCAATGCTGTTTCTGCACTATTGGAGATTGAAGCTGCAAACAGAGATACCAAGGTTTTGGTTTTTGATGCCAAAATCCTAAAGAAACTGTTGTTGACACTGAATGAGTGTACAGAATGGGGCAGAATTACTTTGCTTACTGCTCTGGCAGAGTACAAGTCAACTTCCGAGGCCGAGGCATCCAGTATCATTGACCGTGTGAGCCCGTTGTTGCAGCATGAGAACCCTGCGGTCGTCCTTGCGGCCGTAAAGGCTATATTAATGCACATAAACGCAATTCCTCAGGAATCACAGGACTCTTTGGTGAGAAAACTGAGTGCACCATTGGTTTCACTCATTTCGACTCCTCCAGAAGTTCAGTATGTCGGTCTCAGAAACATTAGGATTATCCTGGAAAAGTATCCTTCGATTCTTTCCAGAGAAATGAGGGTGTTCTTCTGCAAATACAACGATCCTCTCTACCTTAAGCTGGAAAAAATAGAGATCTTGGTGAGACTGGTGAATGATTCGAACAGCACGGTCCTGTTAGCAGAGCTTCGCGAGTATGCAATGGAGTTTGATACGGAGTTTGTCAAGAGAGCAGTACGTGCAATTGGTCAGGTCGCCATCAAGCTGGAAAAAATCTCGAAGAAGGCGATCGATGTTTTGTACGACCTGATCAACTCGAGATCCGAATATGTGATTAACGAAGCTACAATAGTGATCCAGAACGTCTTGAGACGCTACCCTACACAGCATATCTCCACAATAATCTCGATCATCGCAGATATCAACCTAGACCAACTAGAGGACGACGAGGCTTTGTCGTCATATGTCTGGATAATAGGAGAGTATGCAAAGCATATTCCGCATTTGGAGAAGATTTTGGATGGAATGGTATCCCAATTTTTGGAATTTGAGTCCACTGTTCAACTGGCTCTGTTGACTACCATCGTGAAGGTTAATCTTACAAGACCAAGCCCTAACACGCAAAAGCTACTTCAGGACACTTTGAATACAGCCACAAAGGAAGTCGAAAATGCCGACGTCAGAGATAAAGCGTTTTTGTACTGGAGATTACTCAGTTTGGATGGCGATTCCGCGCAAAAAGCTGTGATGTTGAAGAAGCTGCCACCTTTGACCTCAACTATTGAAAAGTTCCCACCGGCACTTTTGAACGAACTTATCACAGAAATTTCTACCCTGGGCTCCGTGTACCACCAACCAGGCTACATGTTTGCTGCTGGAGATGCTCACACCGGTGGGAAGGTTCAGACCAAGAAACTGGAGGAGTTGCAACAATTGGCCAAATCCGAGATTGTGAACAACACTGTCAAGGCAGAGAATCTACTGGACTTCGACGATGACGAAGGTGATTCGAACTCAGCCAATGCCGACAACGGAGCTAGCAATAACAACATTCTCGCCGAACTCAATGATCTTTTCGCAGGCTTGTCGACACAACCGCAGCAGCCGTCATCTGTTTCGCCGCCACCGCCATCATCCGAACAGTCGAACGGTGCAAGCAGTCTCTTTGATCTGATGGGTGGGTTTGAAGCAGGAGCAAGTCAAAATGGCGCAGCAAATTCAAAGAAGCCAGAAGAAGACCTGTTAAGTCTTTTCTGAAGTACTTGAAAGAACGATATCATTAAAAGAAAATGTATAGAGTTGAAGAAGGAATGCTGGTTTTCTACTAGACCGTTTGTATGAGACTTGAAATATCACTATCTGGTTTTAATTTGAATATCACTAGTGGTTTTCTATGTACAATTAACAAAAGCACAACGGACAACCAAAACGAGTTAGCTCGTTCTAATCACCACGTTTACTCCATGATTTGGGTAACTAAACCAGTACCAACAGTCTTTCCACCTTCTCTGATGTTGAAACGCTGACCTGGCTCAAGAGGAGTTGGGTGAACCAAAGTGCACACCATCTCGACGTTGTCACCTGGCAAAACCTGTCTGGAGTGGTCAACATCATCACCTTCTGGGAAGGTCAATTGGACAGAAACATCAGAGGTTCTGATGAACAATTGGGGTCTGTAGTTGGCTCCAAATGGAGAGTGACGGCCACCCTCTTCCTTGGTCAAAACGTACAAAGAGGCCAAGAACTTGGTGTGGGCCTTGACAGTACCTGGCTTGCAGATGACCATACCACGCTTGAGCTCTTCACGTTTGATACCTCTCAGCAAGATTCCACAGTTGTCACCACCTTGGGCCTGGTCCAATTCCTTCTTGAACATCTCAATTCCGGTAACGGTAGCCTTGAATGGCTGCGAGTTCAAACCAACAACCTCGATTTCCTCACCCTTCTTCAAAACACCTCTCTCGACAGAACCACCGGCGACGGTACCTCTACCAGAGATGGAGAAGACGGTCTCAACAGGCATCAAAAATGGCTTCTCCAAATCACGCGAAGGAGTTGGAATGTACGAGTCAACGGCATCAAGCAACTTCTCGATGGCCTGAACACCAATCTCGGGTTGCTTGTCCTCCAAAGCACAAAGAGCGGAACCCATGATGACTGGGGTGTTATCACCGTCAAATCCATAGGTAGACAAAAGTTCTCTCATTTCCATCTCAACAAGTTCAAGCATTTCAGGATCATCAATGGTGTCAACCTTGTTGACAAAGACAACCAAGTTTTGGACACCAACCTGTCTGGCCAACAGCAAATGCTCTCTGGTCTGAGGCATTTGACCGTCAGTTGCAGCAACAACGATAATGGCACCGTCCATCTGGGCGGCACCGGTGATCATGTTCTTGATATAATCGGCGTGACCAGGACAGTCGACATGGGAGTAATGGCGCTGTTCGGTTTCGTATTCGACGTGGGCAGTGGAGATGGTAATACCTCTGGCTCTTTCTTCTGGAGCCTTATCAATGGAACCGTAGTCCAAGAAATCGGCACCACCCTTGTTTGCGAGAACCTTGGTGATGGCGGCGGTCAAAGTGGTCTTACCGTGATCGACGTGACCAATAGTACCGATGTTGACGTGAGGCTTGGTACGGGAGAAAGTGGCGGCCGTACGGTACGAGAACCTGGTAGTTGACACTGGTGAAAAGTTAGTGTGCCGTCGCAAAGCGCAAAGTACGGAATTTCCAGCGAGTGATCACTTACAAGACAAACGGCCAAAGGCGCGCAACGAAGTCAAAGCAGTCAAAGTACGAGACATTTTCTAGTGTTTGCTTTTGCTGGGGAGTGGTGATCAGTTGATCCCACCGGAATTTTTCAATCTGAGTTTGGAGCTTCGGCTTCGGCAGCAGTGAGGCACGGACAGTCCGTGCGTTTAGTGCTGATTGAGTGCGGTACACGCCTGGATACCACGATGTTATCTGCGTTTTAATCCATGGAACAAAGTCTTAAAAGCGAAGTACTCTGTTCATTTCTAAGTGTTCCCAAATATTTAATGGTGCAGATATTTGTGGAAACAATAGCCGGTGTGAGTAACATCCGACTCAGCTATTCTGAAAGTGACCCTGTTTCGAAACTAGCGAACGACATCTCTTCACGTCTTCCTCTGAGCCTGCAGCATCGATCGGCCATAGTCACAAGAGACGGTAGTCTCATCTCCAAATACTCCAAAGTTTCAGACTTGACTAAAGATGCAGGCTATGTGAATCTGCACTTGAGACTACCGCTTTGTGGTGGAAAGGGAGGGCTCGGAACTACCCTGAGACTCCAAGGCGGCAAGATGGGGAAGAAGAAAAATTCCCGAGAAGGTGATTATAAGAATCTTGACGGTATTAGACTGAAGATTATTGCAAAGATGAAAAGGATGGACGAGCTGATACGATCATTACCCGAACAAGAGCGCGAGAGGGTGAGGATGAAAAAAGAAAAGCTGCGAAAACTGGTGGATATGGATGTGGAAAAGCTTGTTAACGACAGGGCCGGCAAATTCGATGACACTAAGTATATTGAGGATGCTGAGAAGATAATGGAGGATATCAAAAACGATGTCGATCTCTTGATGGAGAGTGATGAAGAAGATAGCGATGACAGCGATGACAGCGATGATGATGACGATAACGATCGGGATGATAAGAAAGACACAGAGAGAACCAATACTGGCCCTAGCAGCTCAAGAAACAGCAAGTTTGCTGCGTTTTACGATGACGAAGATGAGTGAGAGTTGGTGCGCTTCTCACTTGCGACTGGCTAAAGTGGTTTGAAATTGGTTCCCACTCTGCTGTGTTAGTACATGAGAAGGAAAAATCTCAACAAATAGATACGCGATAAAAAAAAAGACATTCCCCTTCATAATCAACTGTATCTTGCCCCGTTTCCTTCATTTTTTGAGCCGCACTTGAAATCACAATAATATAATGAAGTAGTGTATTTATCAATATGCTGCCCAATCAGGCGTCTTCAAAGGATTCACCTCCGAAGTTGAAAGCCAACAAGGAAGGCCTCTTGAATCATTGTCTCTTCCGATCTAACTCCAATTTATTCAATCAGGAACCACAATGGCTACTTTCACTAGATTCCCAACTCCTGTTTTCAAGGCTTACTGGCCATTCTTCACCGGTGGTATGTATAGGTTTATTGGGGCAATTGTCAAGCGACAAAGCCGAGTTCACCACGAGTTCACCACGAGTCAATAACGGGAATACTGTATACTAACTCAGCGATTTCTTCCAGCCGTCGTCACCACCTACTTGATTGCCAAGGCTGCTGACCTCAGCATGAACTCCCAGGAATTCATCAACGACCCAAGACACCCAAGATTTGCCCAGGGTGTCAAGCCAGCTGAGAAATAGATAGGCTCGATGCTACTCATTACGACATGTTACAAAACCGAATTGAAACCGAATGGACAAAAATGATGGCTAATGGATTGGTGTTTGGCCAATCATATGCTTGCATATGATGGTTCATACTATGTGCATATATACGTATATCGAAACATCGCCCGGTCCTATCCTTTATTGATGCTGCTCAAGAGCGCTGTCTAGTGCTTTCTGTAGAATTTCCAACAGGTCCTGAGTGGGCTCGAGGCCAATGCTCATTCTCACCAGGTTTCTGTCCACTCCCCACTTCTCTACCTCCTCCAGCTCGTTGAAGTGTGCAAGAATGGCATATGGACAAGCGAGAGTGAAGTTCGTGCCCAAAGAAGGACCCTTCGAAAGGGCAACTTGGTTGAAGAAGCAAACCGCGTCTACCTGCTCCTTGAACACGAAAGAGACCAAACCACCGTAGCCACCGGTCTTGGTCTTTATGGCGTCATAGTACTTTTTCGAGACGCTCAAGGACGGGTAGAATACTTGCGAGATCAGAGGCGAAGACTGTAATAACTTCAACACCTCGAGAGCGTTCTCGTTGATTTTGGAAGACCTCACTTCGAAGTCACGACTGTTTCTTTCAAGATATATCGCGTCTTGGTCCCAGAATAAGTCCTCAAAGTTCTCGTTCATATAGGCCTTCAGCACGCTGTAGAATTTGGACTCGGAATTCAGAACCAGCGATCCAGCCATGACGTTGGAATCTCCACTGAAAACCTTAGTCAAAGACGAAACAACCATGTCTGCGTATGGCAGAACGTGTATGTTTAAGAAGTTACCTACGGTCTCGTCAATAACGACCGCAAATCCGTACTTGTCACTCAACTGCTTGATTCTAGGCAAATTTGGAGTTTTCAAAAGTGGATTGGAAGGGCACTCACAGAATAGTGCCATAATCTTTTCGCCTTGCTCCAACTTGTGTTCTAGCTCATCCAAAGACTCGTCATCCCCAAAACCATAGAAGTGGACTCCGGCACCCCACTTTCTCAGGATGTTGAGAGTGTCAACATATGGGAACCCAAAACATACCGATTTTTCATCTTTGAGCTCTGAGGTATGGAGAAGGATCTGGTGAGCATTGAAGATGGAAGCCATGCCGCTAGGATAGAGGTAAACGTCGTCTTCTGAAAATTGCATGGCTCCTCTTGGGGAATCCTCAACTTCGGAAACATTTCCTGCGATTCTCTTTCTTAGGAGTAACTTTGCTTCCTTACTGAATCTGAGATCCAAGTTTCTTCCAAATCTCTCTTCGATGAAGGTGGAATACTCGTCCGTAGGCTCTGCCACAGAAGATGTCGAAAGTCTGGAATTCCTGCTAGTCCTTCTGCTACTGGCGAGTTCCTCTTCTTTTCTCTTAGCTTCCTCCAGTCCTTTCAACTCCTGCAAACAGTATTCTCCCAGTCTAGATGAAATACCTTCTCCAGAGTGTTGCCAGTACTGCTTCGCGACTGGAAACTCGGACGCAGTGAAAAAAACAGCACTGATATTTGCCTCGACTCGGTAGCTGGCTTCTACGTCATCTTTGGGCCCAGGAGTGCTTAATTGCAGAATGCGAACCTGACACTTTGGCGATTGGGAGCGGCGTTTGATGAACTCTCTGCACCGCTTAGCAACATCGTAGGTAGGGAATATCATGACTCTTTCTTCATCCTGGCCCTTTCCATAAGTATCCTCCAACAACTTGGCAAGGGCCTGAATCTTTGAATGAATGAAAAACCGCGGATATCCCGAAGTCATCTTGGAGACCACCCATGCCTGGCCTTCTTCGTAGCCAACGGTGGCTTCCCAAGTGGGCAGGGTCACCGAGACTGCGTGTTCGGTGTTGTTGGGAATGGGATCTCCAATAGACTGTGAGACTGTGTGCGGCATTTGGTTACTTGGATGTGGCTAGAGAGGAGTGTGGCCAACTGAAGCGTCAGTCTGAACGAGTCATAGCCCGGATCCCACAGTGCTTCCGCATGTGTCAAGGAGGCCCGTTACCCGGACGGAAATTGAGGATTGGCAGAGTGGTTGGATTGGCAAAAAAATCATGGATTTCAGCGGAATTTACACGGGCTTCCCATTCAGAAAACCATTTCAGAGTAGATTTCCCAATCGGATTTGCGGAAGAACTCTGGGTGGGTTGAAGATGGTTTTGGGACTGATAGACTCTAAGGGCTAGTCCCCGATCAGGCGGGCCGGTGCCAAAACGGTGCGGCTGAAAAAGACAAAGTGAGGGCAGGAGTGCTGAAAGTACTTCCTGCGTGCAATATTTGGGCGGACAGTTGGAATATAACCGTCTCGAATTTTGCTTTTGAAAGCCTCTTGGCAATAAACTTTTTTTTTTGCCTTTTGAGTCCAAATTGACAGTAACAACAGTTATCAAATTCAGATTTTAGGTCTAGTCTTGATCTGAACTATTCAGTACACGACGGGCCCTAATCCATCGCAGACGTGAGTTTGTGATACCGTGTTTTGTTCGGTATAAGAGTACTAGCAAAGTTACGGAATTGAATTGTTTTTGGAAAGCTGACTGTTTCTTGATTAGTCAAAAGCCATAATCAGGTCATTTTTAGTTGAACCTCCATGTCAAGTTATATTGGTTCCAAAAGGCCATCCACCTTTGACTCAGGAGACACATCAATAACGTCGACGTTCTGGAAGGCCAAAAACAAACCTGACCTGCCACTTTACAAAGACAAGCCCAAAAGCGCGACGGGATTTCTGACTACCCATAGAAAAAGAATGGTTTTCAAGCTTTTCCTGCTCTCGATTGCTCTCTATCTGTTACATTATACTTACTCTCTCATCTCCTCCACAGCCGCAGTGGATCCGTTGACGTCGAAAGAACTGTGGCAGAACAGAAGAGATGAAGTTAAGAAGGTATTCCAGGAATCCTGGAAGGACTACGAGAAGCACGGTTGGGGCAATGATGTCTACCATCCAATCAAGCAAACAGGCAAAGACATGGGGTCAAAGCCCTTGGGCTGGATCATAGTAGATTCTCTGGACACTCTGATGCTTATGGATCTAAAAGAAGAACTGCATGAGGCTCGGAGTTGGGTTAAGAATGAGTTGACCTACGATTTTGACTACGACGTGAACGTTTTCGAGACCACAATTCGCATGCTCGGAGGATTGCTCTCTGCCTTTTACCTTTCACAAGATGAGATGTATCTAGACAAGGCAGTGAACCTGGGAAACAAGATCATTGGTGCTTTTGATTCACCCTCTGGGATCCCATATGCCTCAGTTAATCTCCAAACGGGTAAAGGTATCGAGAGTCATGTGGACAGAGGTGCGAGTTCCACTGCCGAAGTGGCCACTTTACAACTGGAGTTCAAATATCTTGCCAAACTAACCGGTGAGAACTTGTATTGGGAGAAGGTTGAGAAGGTGATGGAGGTATTGGATTCCAACCAGCCAGTCGATGGTTTGGTGCCCATTTACGTGCACCCAAAGACTGGCAAGTACCAGGACAGGCTGATCAGATTGGGTTCGCGTGGTGATTCGTATTATGAGTATCTCTTGAAGCAGTATCTGCAAACCAGTTCTGAGGAGGGTGTCTACTTGGATATGTATAGGGAAGCTGTCAAGGGCATTAAGACCCATCTCATCAACAAGTCTCTTCCAAATGGCCTCACATATATTGGCGAATTGCCTACAGGCATTGGTGGTGATCTTTCTCCTAAGATGGACCATTTGGTGTGTTTTGTTGGTGGATTGTTTGCGTTGGGTGCCACCTCTGGTGAGGATGTCTCAATAGCAAGAAAGGCTTCCGGCTGGAGTGCTGAGAAGGAAGAGGATTTCTCGCTTGGGAGAGAAATCGCGCGTACTTGTTACAAGATGTACCATGATGTTGAGGGCACTGGGCTGGCGCCTGAGATTGTGGTTTTCAATTCTGACCAGAAGAACCAGCACGATTTTTTCATCAAGCCCCTGGATAAGCACAATCTACAGCGGCCAGAAACGGTGGAAACGCTTTATTACATGTACCGCATGACCAAAGATCCAATATACAGGGACTGGGGTTGGGAGATCTTCCAAAACTTTGTCAAGCACACCAAGGTCACTTCTGGTGGAAAGGACAATGCTCCTCGTTACACCTCTCTAGATGATGTGACCTCTGTGCCCCCGAAGAAGAGAGATAACATGGAATCGTTCTGGTTGGCTGAAACTTTGAAATACCTGTACTTGCTGTTTGATGATTCTGATAACCCCAAATGGGATATCAAAAACGTTGTTTACAACACCGAAGCACATCCACTTCCTAAGTTTGAGATGTCGGTGCTGTTCAAAACAGGGTGGGTAAGATCAAAGCTTGGCGAGGATGAAGCCCAGGCCAAGAAGAAAGAAACGATAAAGGATGCAGAGAAGAAGCCATCGAAAGAGAAGCCGGTGATCCAAGCAGATAGGTCAAGTAATGACAAGCAAGATCCACAGATCAAGGACGAAGCGGAACCAGATCTCCATAAGGCGATTGGTGGCATGAACGATAAGTCCAACGATGTTCTTGATCCTCTTCCCCTCAAGGGTACCAGCAACGAGCAGTCAATGGAGAACTTCAAAAAAGACGGAAAGGCCAGGGAGCCAGAGTTACCCAAGGCTCAACCGATCTCTCCGTCTGTGGATAAGCAGCAAACCGAAGAGTTGCTATCTCAAAACTTGGAAGATGATACCGGTGCTATGCTCAAAGACAAAGTTCAAAAGCTTGTTGATAGGAAAAATGATGACGAACTTGAAGATATTCTGTTTGGTAAAGACAAAGAATCTGTCATTGAGAAGCAACTACCTCCCAAGTCCGAAGTTGAGAAAGGTGGAACTATTCCAGAGGCAAAAAAGCCATCAAAGCCTTTACATGCTCAATTGGCAGAAGTCGAAGATAAAGTGAAAAACAATGATGCTGGATTGAAAGCGAAAATGGAGAATGATCTACTGGCTGATGCTGCCCAGAACTAGGCTGTCTCTGTGCTGTTCATCTTACTAATGATCAAATAGTCCAGTGTATTGCGAGAATTAGTTATAAAAAGAATCAAAATCTGCATAGGAAAGCCGTCTCTGCTTATTATTCGGCCAAATTGAGGAAACCTATCAGTAGATTGGTTGACCCTTGGCGTAGATTCTGGCACCAAGACGAGCATCTGCCTCGGCATCAGCTTCAGCCTCTCTCTTGTAGATTGGCTGACCCTTGGCGTAGATTCTGGCACCCAAGCGGGCATCAGCATCAGCATCCGCTTCAGCCTCTCTCTTGTAGATTGGCTGGCCCTTGGCGTAGATTCTGGCACCAAGACGAGCATCTGCCTCGGCATCAGCTTCAGCGTCAGCTTCGGCCTCTCTCTTGTAGATTGGCTGGCCCTTGGCGTAGATTCTGGCACCAAGACGAGCATCTGCCTCGGCATCAGCTTCAGCGTCAGCTTCGGCCTCTCTCTTGTAGATTGGCTGGCCCTTGGCGTAGATTCTGGCACCCAAGCGGGCATCAGCATCAGCTTCAGCATCAGCTTCAGCCTCTCTCTTGTAGATTGGCTGGCCCTTGGCGTAGATTCTGGCACCCAAGCGGGCATCAGCTTCAGCATCAGCTTCAGCCTCTCTCTTGTAGATTGGCTGACCCTTGGCATAGATTCTGGCACCCAAGCGGGCGTCAGCATCAGCTTCAGCCTCTCTCTTTGCCAGAGAGACATCGATCGGAGCAGCCAGAGAGAGTGGAATCAACGAAAAAGCAGCAATAGTTGCAGTTGCAAAGGAGGCGGAGATCTTCATAGTAATTAGCAAATCGGAAGTTGATATGAGATGATCAATTGAGACTGAGAAGGCAACAACAGTGAATCAGAGAGGATTTGAAGAGCCTTTATAGCGAAGTAGGTCTCGGGCAGGGCCACCTCGCCTGCACGCTGAGTTTCAGAATAAAGACGCAAGCGACATGTCATTTGTCGTATTTCATGCAATAGCAAATAATATATTTGCAAAATCGATTGTGTTCGACGAAAGTACCCCAATGTTCTGTGGGGTGGTTCCTTTGAAGTCCCAATCAGGAAGTCCGGATGCCGTTTGACATAAATGCATCATTGCGCCAATTTGGTTCCAAAAAAGAGCTCAAAGGGTTTCAGGTACTCAGTTCATGTATTCATTTTTGATGTACTCTGGTTTTCCAT
Source organism: Kuraishia capsulata CBS 1993 (assembly GCF_000576695.1). Taxonomy (NCBI): domain Eukaryota; kingdom Fungi; phylum Ascomycota; class Pichiomycetes; order Pichiales; family Pichiaceae; genus Kuraishia; species Kuraishia capsulata. The sequence goes on from NW_019172955.1 coordinate 385,675, forward strand.
TGGATATCAGCAATGAAGCTGCAAAATGAACAGTCCTTCCTGTACTACCGCAGATGTAGTGCCAGAACACGCAAAAGCTGCCCTCATTAAGTCAGCAAAGCCGGACGACGGACATAATCATGGTATGCAACTTGCAAAAAATATATGCTTGCGAGCACAATAGAGTTGACATGTTCAAATCGAGAGACTTAATTGCGAATCAGTGATCTAATCTGAGACATTGCGTTTCAAGGGACATCTGGGGTAGACATAAACAGTGCGGCACACATCACGAACCCCACAGTTGTTGCCTATATCAGCCAGTTTGATTTCCGATTCTTCAGGAAATCACAATCAGTGCAGGAGTCTCAAACACCCCGCATTACATGATAGGCAATGGTCTGCTTCTGAAGATAGCCTTTTGACGAATCACGTCCAAAACTTGGATGGGAGTCTCTTCTGTCGAAGACTCCGACAGAATCCTCATGAGTCCCAGCGGAGGATCTATTTTTTCAATGGTTCCGACCAATCTTTGGGATGACCCGATATATAGGGTCGCTCTCTTACCGTCTATATCCAGTTTTCCAAACTTCACAGCCGTATGAGATCCCGAAGACCCCAGTTCATCGGCTGTGTTGATGCCAAGACTGCTCTCATCTTGCACATACATCTCTGATTCGGTCTCTGTTAACTTATCGGGAATCCGCTGCGGTAAATTTAAATCACCTTGGATCTCAAGTATCATCAATCCAGAGCTCGTAGAAATCACAGGTCCACCTTCCACCAAGTCTCCAAACGGAATGGATTCTGTAACCTCGTCATATTCTATGCTTCTGGAAGGCATTTTTTTTGCTCAAACTCACGCGAGTACAGGCCCGACTCAATGGTCCGTGACATACAACACGTACTATTGTAATATGTCGACGTGTAGCGGAATAGACGCGTAGTGTGCAGTCCAATTTTACGCTCTCGCGGTAAGGCTGGGTTTCAAAGGTGTGCGGAGACACTATGGATATCTGGTCTTTTTGCTGGCCAATCTCCCTCGTTTCACTCCAATAACGCATAAACGCATAAATGGGCTGGGTTCCGTTCAGGCAGGGAGGCAAGAAATTCGATGCTGATAAGTTCGAGAAGGAACTTAAAGGCCTCTCCGGTAAAATCACAGCAAACGATAAGAAGCTGATTAAGCTCAGGAGAGACAGAGAGACATATATGCGAGCGGTTATTTTGTATCCGCTCTCGGTATATTTTGCGTTTTTGGCCTATATATTCTACTTGAGAAGTGATTGGACCGATTTGAGTTGGTACGAATGGTTGGCAGTGGTCTTGCTCCCTGTTGGCTTCGGACATCTTCGCAAGTTGATTGGCATGTGGTATGATCGTACTTCGAGGATTGTGACTGGGAACCTGGAAAAACTGAGGGAAGAGCATGAAGAAAAAATCCAGGAGCTTAAGGAGCAATCTCGGTTCGACCGTACTGCTGAACTGTTGAAAAGGTTTGGGACAGGAGAGGACATTGCTGAAATGGAAAGGGAGAAAGAAGAGATCCTGAAGACCAGAGAGGAATATTTCAGACTTCTTGAGCAAGGTGAGTCTCAGAAAAGTGCAATAGCCAAAATCGGAGGACAAAGTGGTGGGTCCAACTCGGTTTACGATGCTTTCGTGAACATGATGATAGGACCTGATGAGACCAGTGCCGAACAGAGATACGCCTTAATCTGCCAAAAATGCCACAGACATAACGGGCTCGCCCCTCCGGGAACATTCCCACATCTGGTATCTTATGAGTGTCCTGGTTGTGGTACCATGAATGGCGCAGTGTCATCTCCAAAGAGCGACCTGGTGTCTACTCCGTCAGAGATCTCAGAAGAGGACAGAGAAAGAGAGGATGAGATATAGTGCTCCGAGTGAGCATATGAGTTAGTGATTGGAAGTTTTTTTTGATATCGTTTGTTTTGAATGAGAATGGCTGGCAGTTGTTATAATGAAATTTACTGCAGTGTGCTGATTTATGGTTGACGTGCTACATGTATTGCATTGACCTCACGGATTCACGGTTTTATACCTTCACAATATTATGAAACTTAAACCAGAGACATAATGGCGTTGATGACATCACCACTGTGCTCTCTCAAGGCCTTAGCGGCCTTGGACTTGGAGCAGTGGGCCTGATCAACGACAATGTCGACATCCTCGGCAACCAAACCGGTTAGGTCAACCTCTCCATCGTCCTCATCGTCATGGGAGTGGTCGTGACCGGCATGGTCGTGGTTGTGCTCACGCTCCAAAGCGGAGGCTTGTAAGTCGGCGGTGATAGAGTCGGCGTCCTTTGGAGCTCCACCGGCAGCGGCAGCAGCGGCCTCGGCAGCAGCAGCTTCCTCGTATCTCTTGGCCAAGTCCTCGACCTTAGCCTCACCAAAGACGACGTAAGATCCGGCTGGACTCTTGTAGACAGAAGGGTTCTCAATGGCAACAATCTCACCTCTTCTTCTGAAGGTGACTCTGCTGATACCTGGAACCTCTTTGAGGCCGAGCTTGGAGATGAGGGCTCTGGCCTTCTTCTCGTCCTTGGAAATAACGGAGACTTCGGATCCCTCTGGGATTTGCTCATCTGAGACTTCGACAATCTTATCTTCGGCAGACATTTCTGGTAATATCAATTAAACTAGCTTGATGATTGGGAAAAGGAGCACCTAGCTGTTCTCAAGCGGACGAATTTTTCAGTTTCCCAAGGCTCGACGTTTTGTTCTGTTATGCACACGACTTTCCGGGTAACGCCCTCAGCCACGTGACCAAAGAAGGCATCGCTTGTTTCCAAGATAGGGTCCACTGCAAAGAGCAGATCGCTGTCTTTAGTAACCAGAACCCGTCAACTGTGCGTTTCTTCCGTCAGTCGAGATGCGTTCCCGTCGTAAAAGTAATGTAGCTGTAAAACACCCTTTAGCTCTGACTCGGCCGATCTCCGCTCCAACTTTGCCCCCGGACAGGGTCCGGAAGTTCGGACCGAATGTCGATCGGCCCGGAACATTTACCGGAGTTAGGCCCGAAAGAGAGGCTTCGCTAGGCTGTTGTTCCATCCGTATTGTTTATACCTTCTTCAACGGTTTTTCTAGTTTTCTAGCACTTGCTGATATAGTTGTGAAATTGAATTTCTCAACGCACTGGAATTAGCTTCTGCTACCCTAAAAAGCATCCTCAGTAGGTTTTGCCTCCGTTGAATCCCGACTGTTGTTGTGTGTCGCTATCAGGGTCCCGGTTGCAAGCATGAGTTCGAGTTCTAGCTCGCCTGTCGAAAGTGAGGTAGTTGGTGCAGATAGAAGTAAGGAAGTTTTTATTGATTCTGGTGATAATGGTGAATTTAAAACCTCTGGTTCCGACTCTGATAGAGCCGTTCCAACTGGTAAGTCACCAGCCGAGTATACGTGGAAAGACTCTGTTCAGATGTTCGCGTACAAGCACAACATTCCAGGGTCAGGAACTCCACGAAAGATTTTAGAACAGAGAATGAATGAAAAAAGACACATAATGGTCAATTTGGAATTGGCTGCTGACATGTTAGATGAACACGGCAACCCAGCTACGGTCTATCCAAGGAACAAGATCAGAACCACAAAGTATACCCCACTGACATTCCTCCCCAAGAACATCGTGTTTCAGTTCACCAATATTGCCAACTCCTATTTCCTGCTTATTGTCATTCTGGGAGCTTTCCAGATTTTTGGAGTGCCGAATCCCGTTCTGTCAGCTGTGCCCTTGATTGTGATTGTATGTCTTACTGCGATCAGAGATGCTTTTGAAGATTATAGAAGAGGGGAATCAGACATGGAGCTCAACAACTCGCGAGTTCACCTGCTAGTTGGTTTGAATAACCCCAATGTGAGAAAAGATTATGTTGGTCCCTGGAGACGGTTCAAGAAGGCATGCAGCCGAACCACTCGAAGAACATTCAAAGGTATAAAGTCCATCTTCAAAAAGGACAAATCTAATTCCAAACACCACGATGATTCAGAGTTGCAAAAGACAGTCACTAGAGGCTCTCTGATGTCTTCGGAGCTAGTCAGGCCATCAACTGAATACAGACTCTCTGTGGATTACAGGCCGTCAACCGATACTCGTCGTTCTCGTGTGTCGAGAGGACCCAGGTCTTCGGCATTTGTTGCAAATACGGTGTCAAATCCTAACATTGTTCCCGACATGGCTGCCACCAAGTTTGAAAACAAGTTCTGGAAGGATGTTTGCGTGGGAGACGTGATCAGAGTAAGGAACAATGAGGAGATTCCTGCTGATGCCGTGATTCTTGCCACGAGTAACGCAGAATCTGACTGTTATGTTGAGACCAAGAACTTGGATGGTGAGACCAATCTGAAGCACAAGAAGGCGCTTCATTGTGGTCAGGGCCTGAGATACGCTAGCGATTTTCAAAGAGTTCAAATGGCTATCGAGACAGAGCCCCCAAATGCTAACTTGTACAAATTTAGAGCAGTTGTCCATTTCAATTCGTTCAATGGAATTGGTTCTGAAGGTGTTCCGGATTCGGAGGCCATTAATATTGACAATATCCTGCTGAGAGGTTCTAGTCTGAGAAACACCAAATGGGCCCTGTGTCTCGTTCTGTTCACAGGAAGCGAGACCAAGGTGATGCTAAACTCAGGTATCACTCCAAACAAGAAATCGAGATTGTCAAGCGAGTTGAACTTCTCGGTCGTGATCAATTTCACCATTCTGTTCATTATGTGTTTTGCATCTGGCCTGGTGAATGGTCTCTACTACGACGATAAGCATAAATCTCGACTGTTTTTCGAGTTTTCTGCGTACGCCAAAACGGCAGCTGGCAACGGTACTGTTGCCTTCTTCGTTGCTCTCATTATATACCAATCGCTGGTGCCCATCTCATTGTACATTTCCATCGAGATCATCAAGACCATCCAGGCGTTCTTCATATTTTCGGATGTCAAGATGTATTACGATAAGCTGGATTTTCCATGCATTCCCAAATCATGGAACATATCCGATGACCTCGGACAGATCGAGTATATCTTCAGTGATAAGACTGGAACGTTGACTCAAAATGTCATGGAGTTCAAGAAATGTACCATTGCTGGAAAGTCGTATGGTCTGGCATACACAGAGGCCCAACAAGGCATGCAGAAGCGTGCTGGAATCGACGTTGCTGCAGAAGGTGAACGGATGAGACTTCTCATGGCCGAAGACCGTGAGGGAATGCTGAAGGAGTTGGAGTCTTTCGACAACGACCAGCTTGATGAAACCAAGCTCGCGTTCATCTCCAAGGATTATGTTGTGGATGTCAAATATGGTGATGCTGCACGAAAGAAGGCCAACGAGGACTTCATGTCTGCTTTGGCATTGTGTCACACTGTTATAACTGAGGCTGATGAGGACGGAAAGCTAGATTTCAAGGCCGAATCTCCGGATGAGGCTGCCTTGGTTGCGGTTGCCAAGGATCTAGGCATTGTATTTAGAGAGAGAACCAGGGCTGGTGCCGTTTTGCAGAAGTACAACGGGGATAAGGTTCTTTGGAAAGTGCTAGAAATAGTCCCTTTCAACTCTACAAGGAAAAGAATGAGTGTTCTTTTCGAGGTTCCCGAGAACGAGAGAGGTCCCAAGGGTGAGAAGATTATGCTGATCTCCAAGGGTGCTGATAACGTTATTTACGAGAGACTTTCGGACGACTCAGATCAGAGTGTTGGCGAAAGAACAGCTGTTGACCTTGAAGAGTATGCCAAAGAAGGTCTCAGAACCCTTTGCATTGCGAGGAAGTACATTGACGAGGATGTCTTCAGGGAATGGCAAGCTAGATATAAGGAAGCCAGCAACTCTGTCGCCGAAGACAGAGAAGAGAAGCTGGATATCATTGGTGATGAGATCGAGTCGGACCTATTTTTGCTTGGTGGTACTGCCATCGAAGATAGATTACAAGATGGTGTTCCAAGCTCGATTGCCATCATCAGAAGAGCAGGTATCAAACTGTGGGTATTGACTGGTGACAAGATTGAGACTGCTATCAACATTGGATTTTCCTGTAATTTGCTGGACAACTCCATGAACCTTTTGGTTATTCGCCCTGATTCGGACGACCCTAATCCTGATCAGATATCCGCTCTCATCAAGGAGCATTTGTCCAAGAATTTTGGTTTGAACGGGACGAAAGAGGAGCTTGAAGCGCAAAAGAATGACCATTCGCCTGCTAGTGGTGACTTTGCCGTTATCATTGATGGTTCAGCCCTAATGGCTGTCTTCGATTCGGACGGCTCTCTCCAGAGTGATTTCTTATTGCTCTGCAAGCAGTGCAAATCTGTACTGTGTTGTCGTGTTTCGCCAGCCCAGAAGGCCTCTGTGGTCAAACTGGTCAAGAACACTCTGGGAGTGATGACCCTTGCGATTGGTGATGGTGCCAACGATGTTGCCATGATCCAGGCGGCCAATGTGGGTGTGGGCATTGCTGGTGAAGAGGGAAGACAGGCTGTGATGTCTGCAGATTATGCCATAGCTCAGTTCCGATTCCTTACTCGTTTGGTGTTGGTCCATGGCCGTTGGTCATACAAGAGACTTGCCGAAATGATCCCATGTTTCTTTTACAAGAACGTTACGTTCTCGGTTACGTTGATGTGGTACGGTATCTACTGTAACTTTGACGGAACCTACCTCTTTGAATTCACCTATCTGATGTTCTATAACCTGGCCTTCACTTCGTTGCCAGTGATCTTCCTTGCATTTTTGGACCAGGATGTCTCGGACACTGTCTCTCTGCTTGTTCCTGAGCTTTACAGAAGCGGCATTTTGAGATTGGAATGGTCTCAGTACAAGTTTGTGTATTATGTGATTGACGGGCTGTACCAGTCTGTGATCTCGTTCTACTTCCCATACTTGCTCTTCCGCCATGGTGGGTTCCACCATCAGAACGGTATGCCGATCGACCACAGATTTTGGATGGGTGTTTACTCGACTGTGATATCCGTGACCTCGTGTAATGCCTACGTTCTTATGCAACAAAAGAGATGGGACTGGCTCTCGGTGTTGATCGTGTGCCTCTCCACGTTGTTTGTGTTCTTTTGGACTGGTGTTTGGTCCTCAAGTACTGGATCGCAGGAGTTTTACAAAGTTGCTTCGCAGGTGTTTGGAGCCGTTAGTTTCTGGGCCTGCTTTTTCTGTGGTGTTTTGGTGTGTCTATTGCCAAGATTCGTCATTGATAACCTTCTGAGACTGTATAGACCCAGGGACATCGACATCATCCGCGAAAGAGTTGCAATGGGTGACTTCAAAGATTACCCTGAAGGTTATGACCCTACAGATTCTGCTGATGTCGCAGCCCACAGAAAGCTGATGCAGGCCAAAACATCTTCCAACAACGATATAGAAGCCATGATCTCTGGTGACCAATCGGAAGAAAAGCCTCGGCCCAGAAGACTCACTTTAAGAGGTGTTTTTGGTATGGAGTCCAAGAAAACTCCAGAAGAGTCATTGCAGCCACCAGACTCTGTTCACGCAAGATTGGACCGTATAAGGACTTCCATGTCCACAGAGAGAGGTTCCATTCCTGGGTCCAACTACTCCCAGAGAATCAGGGCCACTCATGACCTTCCAGGCCTAACCAATGCCGAAAGTCTCGTGACTGCTCGTTCAAGGCGGTCTGCTAAAGCATGATTAGCATACTTGTTTGCGATGTACAATTTTAGTTATTATTCATTTTTCACTATCTCAGTAGTCGTCTGGCTTATCTGTCTGACGCATCCTCTTTTGGTAAATGCACACCATTCATTATCGCGCTCCAAATCTTTTGAAATGCGCGTACGTGAGTTTGAGACTACAACATAGAGTACAAATGGCTTTGTCCCAGTCTGAAAATGCAGAACTGAAGAAGACGGGCATTCCGGAAAAGTCCTCGACTACAACTCTTCGATTGGTCACCTTTAATGTTAACGGTGTGAAGACCATCAAGAACTACTCACCATGGAACGAGATGAAAGACTACAATCAGATGCTGAACCACATGAATGCAGATATTATAACATTTCAAGAGCTGAAGTTGCAGCCCAGTGATGTTGATCATAGTTTGGCATTTTTGGATAATTACAGATCGTTCATTTCGGTTCCCAAGACAAAGAAAGGTTACAGTGGGGTTGGGGTTTTTGTGCGATCACCCACAGAGGATGATGACCCGAGAACGCAGAGACTATTAAACGTGATCCGAGCAGAAGAGGGAATTTCTGGTGAACTAAACATTCCTGGTTTGAAAGGGGCTTTAACCTACAGAGAAGCTGGTCTTTCAGACGATCCTGCCATTGAAGGTCTGTCAATTGGAGGGTATCCTGAGTCCACATTGCCGTCACGAGAATTTGGCCTACAAATCGACAGTGAGGGAAGAAGCGTAATATTAGAATTTGACAACAATCTGGTGGTGATCAGTGTGTATTGTCCTGCAAATTCTGGGGCTACTGAGGATGGAGAGCTGTTCCGGATTTCGTTTCTGCGATGCCTTTTCGAAAGAGCAAGGAACCTTAAGGCTTTGGGCAAAAATGTTGTGATCATGGGGGATATTAATATTTCAAGGGATGTGATTGACAATGACGAGTTTATGAGACAAGGCGTGAGGAACGGAATACTGAGAATACCAGCCATCAGTGATGATGATGGTTCAAAGTTCGAGAAATTGAATCCTGAAGAGGTGGAAGATTTCAAGACTTCTACCGATGCACGTGCCACACTGGACGAAGTGTTAGTTGAGGATACTGAAACAAAAAGGAAGATTCTTTACGATGTGGTTAGAAAGCTCAATGGGAGAAAGATGAAGATGTATACTTGCTGGAACACATTGAAGAATCTGAGACCCCAAAACATGGGTTCGAGAATTGACCTGATCCTGGCTACCTCTGGAATTCATAAGGCTGCAATTTCTGCTGGAATCTGGCCACATATAATGGGGAGTGATCATTGCCCAGTATATGCTGATTTTGAGATCAAGAACTTCGAGCCTGGTGTTAAAGACGAGGTGGTGAAACCGCAGCCACACAAATTCGAGGCAAGATACTCTTTCAAGGTGAACCAGGAAAGGACCATTGCGTCTTTTTTCAGCGCAAAAGTCTCTACCGAATCCTCGAGTGAAAGCTCAACGTCTTCCCCCAACCATGAGGTTCAGGAAATTCCGATTAGCCTAAAGGAGCAGACAAACAATCTTCCAAAAAGGAGACTGGCTCCCCCACCAAACAGAGGAAAGAAGACTAAGATAGAAGCAAGTAGCGGCCAGAGGTCTATACAAAGTTTTTTTGGCAGAAAATGATCATCAAGGACTGGAGGGCCAATTCTGTGAACCCGCTTACATACCCAGTTTGATACGGTGATATATCTAGTTTCATTGTGACATGTTTATAATCATAGTGTTTGAGCCTATTGCCCTATCTGAAAGTTTGCTGTCCTAATGCTCACATCTTATTGTTTGGACAATGATCTGGTGAGCTGGGACGTCTCATACAGTTTCCTCGTTTCCTGGGACTTTTGACTCGACTGGCTGTCCTTCAAATGACCACGGTCATCCAACTCCACTGTTCCAGCTGTCTCAAACAACGAGACCTCGCCAAGCAACAAGCCAAGGGTATCCATAACCTGCTGGGGGTCCGAGAGGTAGGCCTTTGCACACGTTGGTTTGTTAGCGGGACCGACAGAGATGGTATACACTCCATATGTTCCGAAGGCATTGGATGGTCTTGCGTCGGTGACCCATTGCTGCTCGATCCCATTCATAGCATTGAACATGTCTTCGTCGGTGAGATCGTCTCCCATGCACATCATGAAATCAGGAAGCTCGCTTACGGTTCTCATTTCACCAGACGTGGGATTTGTGTGAAGGATCAGTCTCTTGACAATCTCGCCCTTATTGACGAACTTGGGACGCACCTCAATATTGGCCTTGCCCACCATCACCTCCACATCGTACTTCTTTGCAACTGTCTCGTCAAGTTGTTGTTTGCACTTCGAGGCCTGGTACTCACCAAACTCTGGATCGGCCTTACGATGGTGCCAGGTCAAGGCAACCTTCTTGCGCTCGATAAAAGATCCGGGGGTGCGTTCTGTGTACTGCTGGAACACCTCAGCAACTTCCTTTTGCCATGACATGTCAAAACTTTCAGCAAGGTTGATCCACTTTTGGGCTCCCACAACTTTCATGAAGCAGCCGTGTTCTGCGGAAAGCCCAACGTTCGGATTGTTGGACGCAATCCACTTTTCCAGAAACTGCTGGTCTCTTCCACTGATGATCCAAAGCTCGTTCTTGGGGTCACTGGTAATCTTCTGGAGTAATGACTGGAGTCTGGCTGAGGGAATGGCTGCACTTGGTTCTTTGACGATCGGAGTGAGGGTTCCGTCGTAATCGAATAGAAACAGTCTTCTGTGAGCAGCATTGTAATTGTTCAAGACCAAAGGCTTGTTCAGATACGGAGTACCCTTGACATTCTGGGTGTTTTTCAAGGTTCCCAGCAAATGAAGTATGAACTTCGAGGTCCAGTCCTGAATCGTGTTATTGGTCACCTGGGCGTACAACTTCTGTTCCAAGCTGGCCTTGGTCGAACTGGGCATCAGCAAACACTCGTTGATTGCATTGGCAACACCAACCGAATCCCATGGATTGACCTGGATTGCGTCGCCCAGAACAGTCACTGTTCCGCTGAACTCGGACAAAATCAGAGGAGAGTTTGTCTTCTTCTGGCACACCACGTACTCCAATGCCGTGGTGTTCATGCCATCTCTAACACAGGTGATAAGCCCCAGATCGGCAACCCTCAGCAGAGCAAGATACTCGTCTTTGGCAACTCTCATCTCGTAGTGCTGAACAGGGATGAAATCCAGAGTGCCGTACTTGCCGTTAATGTTGGCGATAAGCTCGCTCACCTGCTTCTCCAGCTTGGCCGAATGGTAGAAACTGGGGAACGAAACCTGAATCATCACCACCTTCTTCCTCCACTCCGGATACATCGAAAGGAACATCTCAAACGCCTGCAGCTTTTGAACAACACCGCGGACCGTGTCCAATCTATCTCTACCTATGATGATCTTCCTGTTCAGATTCAGCTCCTTGATGGCGAGAACCTTCTCCTCGACACTGGAAGTAAAAGCGTCGTTTTCTATCTTGGCCGTGTCTATTCCGAGTGGCTCTACAATGACGCCGACGTGAAATCCGCGGGAGGTGATCGAAGTGGGTGAGACCTCGCACCCGAGCAGTCTGGCGCAGCAGCTGATGAAGTGTCTTGAGAACGAATAAGCCTGGAATCCGATCTGGTTGGCACTCAGCATACCGTTGAGAATCAGCGTCCGTTTGGAGAGACATCTGAAGTACTCGGAGCTTGGAAACGGAACGTGGAGAAACAGTCCCACTTTGGCATCAGGAATCTCCATTCTGATGATCTGGGGCAGCAGCAATAAATAATAGTCGTGGATCCAGATAATATCACCAGGCTTGTAAATCTCCTTTATCTTAGCCGCATATGCCTCATTGAACTTCACGTAGTCGTGCCACCACTCGGTCTCCTCTCTTCCGTCAGAGGGTTTGTTCTGCATGTAATGGAGAATAGGCCAGATCACGTTCTCGGCGTATTTCCTCCATCTGGTTTGGTCTTTCCGCAATAGCCATACCGGGTGGATGTTCTCGGTGTTGCTTGCCTTTCTGAGCTTCTGGGTGACATCCACCTTGGCTTCTTCACTCAGGTACAACGGGTCCGACTCCAGGAGCTGGGATGTGGGAATTGCTCTCGGATGAACCTCGTCATACGCATACAATTCGCCAGTCCACGCTACCAAATGGGTCTCCCATTGCGTGTGTTGGGATAAAAAGTAGTTGGAAGCGTAAAGCGCGGAGTTGCCCCTGACGTGCTTCACATTCTAGGGAGAGTGGTTAGTATGGCCGGAAGCTATAGAAGCTAAGGAAACTAGGGTAACATTGCTTCCTGAAATCTCCGAAATTTTGACTTACCCAACTGCCATCCTCCGTCTTATAAATCTGGTCAGGCAAGGTCGTCATCGCATTGATGATTCTGCCCGATAGATTCAGTCCCTTTCCTGCTGACGGTTGGACCACATCATGTGATGACGGAAACGCAAATGCCTCTTCGTCCACCTGGTTATTGGGCATTCTATTGAACCAGCTGTAACTAAAAGTCGATAGTCCGTGAACAGTAATTCAAAATCTGTTTTAATAGCAGAAGCTTTCCTGGTGTATCGGGAAAGAAGGATGTGTCGTTTAACAGCCTCGGTGAAACTGTCAGGCCCACAGTGTGTGGGGCTCGAGTTTGCTATCGGGTTAGCGTTTGCACGACCTTGTGGGATTCTTCTAGAAGCAATTGATACTGAATTTGGTTTGAATTAGAAGGTGGCTAAATATGAGTAGGTGGTTTTCGGCGATTGGAGATGACTGTGAATTGATGGCCATGTCGAATTTGTTGTGAATCTGCGGAGTGTACTGCTTATCCAACAGCACCAAAGAAATGAGCAGGTGTGGGCCCTGTGGGTGAACTATGTGGACATTTTGCCCTTAACCAGACGAAACAGGCGGTATTACTGTCAATTCGTCGCCTTCCACCAATGTAATTTGCTTTAGAGACTCGTTTTGCAGAATTTCTAGGAAGGTACTCTTCTCCTGATCTATTTGCAAGGAAACGTATTCCAGATTGACGGCAATCCCACAGGAGTTGTAGATGTACTCCGCGAACTTTTCTCCGTATTTGTGACTCAATGCCACCAGCACATTATCCAGACTCACAGAAGTCTCTTGAAACTCCAAGGTCGTCTCCTCTTCGCCTTGTGTGAAATCCTTGGCTGGTCCAAAGAAAAGTGCCGTTATCTTCGTCATTTGACCAGTGAGGTAAGGCTTTTAGCTAGGTAATCACCAAACCGTCAGATAGTCCTAATCAATGCGGAAAAAGGCTCAGAAATCAGCACAATGGCATATATAAATCCAGCCAGAGCTAGAACCGATTATTATAGATTCGCGTTCGAATATGGTAGATCAAGCCAGGCCAGGAATCATCCTTTGCTAAACTTCGAGAATCTGAGACTCTGCTCATCAACTGCCCCCAGCTGATTGAGCGTAATCTGAGCCGCACGACCTTAAAGAGCTCCGATAAATCGCCCGCATATTTCATGCAAACCGTTATATTCATATATAGTACTAATGATATTCGGATTGTTAACACTGGCGATCTCCCATTGGTGATCTCAGATTGAAATCTCCCAGCCAATCTCAGATTGAAATCTCCCAGCCAATCTCATCAACCTGCTTTCAGTCTATTTCTGTCTCGGAGAATGGCCTCCTTTCTCGTACATTTTCACCAATTCCTGAAGCCTCATTCTCTCGGTACGCTCTGCGTTAAGATCACTCTCATACTTCTCGTTGATCTTGGTGACCAGTTTTTTGAACTCAGCCTTGAGGATAGACACACTCACATTGCTCTTATTTGGAGAATTGGGCGAATCAAAGTTTGGCAACGTGGGAGTCGTCGGTCCTTGTTGCGGAGAAAGTGCCTTGGCATTGAAGGTGCCCAGGGAATCAACTCTCAAAAGGTTGACCTCCTTCGTCAGCTGCAAAAGCTCAGACTTCTTCGACATCAACTGCGATTCCACCTCATTCAGCTTGAGCTCCATGTTCAATACCTGGTTGGCCTGCTGAGTGAGATCCGAGTTGGACTTCACCAGCAAGTTCTGTGCTCCCTGCAAATTCTTTCTCAGAGTCGAGATCGTCTGGTGATATTGTGCTCTTTCATCCTCGAACTGTCTCCCAAGATACTTCTGCGAAAAGTTGAGGTCCTTGACAGCCGTACGAAGTTTCAGCAGCTCCTCACTGTCGCTGTATGCGTTCCTGACAGATTTCAACCTCCTTGGTGCCTGATCGGATGAAGGCGAAAATTGCAAATCGGACCTCATGATTTCGTCAACACAGTTGGTGGCCCAGTTGATCTTCCCTGATAATGACCCAAGAATCTCCGGATCTGGTTGCGATAATTCAATGTTCTTCTGGATGGAAAGCGACATCACCAACGACAAGAGGTCTTCGAGGGCCCGGTTGGTCTCTTGGGTGTCCCAGTTTCCTGCACTGACTGAGCTCCTTGATGTGGTATGCGATTCTGCATTGTCGAATCTGATTGTGCCGCGAACAGTCTCTGTAGTCCCGTCAAACAACGGATCACTCAGTTGTCCCATAGAGGTAGATAGCAGATTGTGATTAGTCAATCGCTCGTTCACCTCGTTCAACGATCTGTAAAGTTCGGTATGGTCTAGATCTTCTGCACATGATATCAATCCCTCTATTCTGAGTTTCTCCTGCTTCAATTTCAACAGTTCATGAGGAGAAAGCAGTTCCGCGCCGTTCCTCTGTAGAATGCTGTGTACATCTGCAATCGCCCTCTCTATAATTACCCTCAGCTTGATATAGCTCAGTGAGTCAGAATTCTGTTTCAAATCCTGAGCAAGGTCCTCAGAGAATTTAACCCCAGTGTAACTGCCTCTCATAGAACCATCTAGTATTCGGCGCAGTCTTTCATCCAACACCTGTGACAACATCATCTTCACATCTCCAGAAGACGACAAGTAATCCTCCTTATACTCTTCAGCACCCTCGATTAACGATTGTGACTTGAGCTTGTGCATTTCGCTCAACGCTGTTCTGAGCTCAACCGCATCTATGCCCTGTAATCCGTTGATGTCCCTTGTGCTTAGTATTGATGAGCCAAGAAGGGTGGCACATTCTGGTCCACTCATAGGAAAAAAAATATAGCAAGAGCGCCAATATTAGCAATTTCAGCAAACTTAGAAAAAAATACTAGGACTTCCCAGGGTTTTGACTCTTTTGGTGACGTAGTATTGATGATTGAAAAACAAGAGCGAAGTCGCGTCTTGATCTGGATCGCGAAAAAACCCCGATCACGTGATATATCGTAGATAGCAAGTTCAGCCGGAACTTTTCAAGATAATCAATTGCTACTTCAGCCGTACGATGACAAACTATACGCTACGAATTCAAATAGGAGCAACCACGTGAATGGGTGTTTTTTGAAATTTGACATCTATCATTTGACAAAGATAGAGAGAGCACATGCTCTTCCTCTCTAACGCTCTTTCAACATCTTGTTTCTCTTCTCTCTCCTTCTCAATCTCTCCACTTTTTTGGCGTGCATCTTGGTAGCAAGTTTCTCGTATCTCTCTTTCTCCTCCTTTGCTTCTCTTCGCCTTTTGATCTCCTCAGCGTGTGCTTTTCTCTCCGACTCCTTCTCCTCCTTCATCTCCTTGAGCTTGGCCTTAAATGCCTCCTCCTTGAGCCTTAGTTCCTGCTTCTTCTTCCAGTTGTTCTTGACACCAAGACTCTTGACCCTGAAAGCCTTCTTCTGTAATTTCCAGTCCTTTCCTGCACTGAAGTTAGTGGTCTGCGATCCGTGAGCTCATTGCACATGCGTGCGACTTACCGCTGACTCTGTTGCCCATGGACACATCTTTGGGAGCAAGAGGGTTTATCGTTGGATCTAATTCAGACATCCTTGGTTAAAAGTATGAACTTTGTTAAAAACAATGGGACTATTGTTAACCTGAACTCGGTGCTTGCTGATAGTGCAGAGAAAATTTAAATTAATTTCCCTTAAAAAAATCGGCTCTTCGCCTGACCCCCACACGACCTCTGACGCGAGCCGCCGCAACATACGTCATAGGTTCAATGCAATACCGGCCCGAATAAAAGGAGGCTAGAACCTCGTCCTGGGCATTTAGTTCGGTGTTTCTCTGAGGTTGTTAGTGCTTGTCTTATTGTCAAAAAATAGACCTCAGGCGAGTTGAAATGTGTGGAAGGTACGCTATGGCTGTGGTGAGTATCTGTGATTAGTCAATCACTCTTTGGGCTGAGTAGCAACCGCATTGCTTCAAAATGCTCGTGGAAGCAGCAGCTTCTGAGGGCGAAAGTGTGCAAAACGTTGACTTTTGTGATGCTAACTCTATTCTAGGATCCCAATGATCTTCCTCAGTATTTTGGCGAGCAAAATCTGGCGGTTGACGAGATGCATGACTCCGAAATGGCGCAACCCAGGTTCAACATTGGACCAGCACAGTATGCTCCAGTGTATTACTCGCATAGCAATTGCCAGAGACGGAACGATTCTCCAGACAATAAATTTGTTGAAGATGAGGCTGATGGCGATGCTTCTACGCGGGTGATTCGTTATATGAAATGGGGCATGATTCCGTTCTGGACCAAGCGAATCAGTGATTATTCGCCGTTCAAAACATTCAACGCAAAGGCGGAGTCGATAAAGGACGGTCATCGTGTTTGGAAGATGGTACGGTCACGAACACGCTGTGTGGTACCTATGCTGGGGTATTACGAGTGGTTGAACAAGAAGAGCGAGACATCCAAGGCGATCACCAAGATTCCCTATTTCATAAAGCGCAAAGACTCAAAACTCATGTTCCTGGCTGGATTATGGGACAAGTCCATTTTCTCAGACGAGGAAACCACCCACGTCATATATAGTTTTTCCATTGTAACGGGACCGGCTCCCCAACAATTGGAGTGGCTTCATCATCGAATGCCAAGGGTTTTGGAACCGGGGACCAAGGAGTTTGATCTGTGGCTAGACCCAAAGCATGACTGGGACGATAAGTTGATGTCGTGTTTACAGCCATACGATAAGGACGATTTGGAGTGGTTTGAAGTCTCCAGAGACGTAGGCAATGTGAGGAACGAAGGAGAGCACCTCATCCAAAGAGCGCCCAAGAGACCAACCGATCGGCCCATAAAGAAGGGTTCAATTATGAATTGGGTGAAGGTGAAAACAAAAGAGCACCATATATCCGAAGAACCTAGTGAAGAAGAGGCCTGTGATAGCTCAATCCTATCAGCTGGTCCAGAGTCTCCAAGTCATAGGTTTCTCCACACACCGCGAGAATCGGCAACTCCATTGACTCCATCCCCACAAAAACGAACCATCTCGGAGCTGCTATCGGGATCTCACGATAAGGTCAAGGTGAAAGACGAAAAAAAGCCAAAGACCGAAGTTTGAAGAGTAGTTCAGATTGGCCGAACAGTTTTGTTTCTACTTGTTTGTGGGCACCGCGCGTTTTTGTTTGTGAATATATGTGTATCAACATGAGGCTGACTGAGAAGCTGGACTCTCTGTGAGGGTGCAGTTGAGCTGAGTGAGTATAGGTATCTGGTATGAGATTAGGGTGACTGATAATTCCAGGGAGATTGCTGAGGAAGGCTTGCTATTTGTTTAGGTTGTTTTAAATTGTTTTTAGAATCAGAAAATATCATAAATTTCGACTTTACCCATGGTATCATCACTCTATTCAGTAATGCAGGATTTCCAAGAAATTTGAGAAAAGTGAAAAATCACGTGAAGCTGAACCAAGCAAAGTTTTACTTCCGTTCTTTCCAAGACTGAGTTTTCAAAAGATAATAATAAGAGAAAATTTTGAACAAATAACATTCTCCCACACCATAATTGTCTTGATATTAAATAGTCAGCACCAATTGGGCTCGTTATTTACTCCATTCTCTATGTAAAGTGCCGAGCCGGGTTAGGCCAAATTGGATAACTCACTACCGATCATGACGTCTACAGGGTTTCCAAATACCTAAACCGTCACCCGCTTGAACCACTCACTCAATACTTCCTTACTTCTCAACTTCAATGATACTTAGCAGAATTATTGGAAGGACTATATTACGGGCACCGAGGGTGATAATGCCAACAGTGCGGCCTTATTCAGCCCCGGGAAGCCCATTGGATCCCTCGAAGGAACCCACTCTCAACTACTTCCAAAACCGAGCACCTCCTCCCCAGATGGACCCGCAATTGGCCCATTATTACAAGAAACCAGCCAGAGAACACAAGAATAGGTTTGTTCTAGTGGGATTGCTTGTTGGAAGCGTATATCTGGCTTATGAGCTGTTCTGGCCGAAGCACACGTTTCCATCTCCGGTTGCCAAAACGCTAAGACTGGCGTTGTGGGCTGAAAGTGACAAGGAAAATCACAACTATGCGAAAGCAGCGGGTCTGTATATCCAAGCGTTGGAAGAAATGGAAGAATTTGAAATGGACAAATGTTCTGATGAGTACACAGGTGTTGAGCTCAAGCTCATGGAGATGTACCAGAAGACCTCAGATACCGCGAGATGCGTTGCTGTTTTGAACCAAATAGCAGATCGCTATTTTGATAGGATATATGGGTTCGTGAAAGATAGCGCGGATGAAGACGAAGAGCTCATCAGACACTACATGGAGAAAGATCTAAGAGTGGTGTTTCTGCTAGGAGAGACTTGTCGTCCAGACGTGGCATTGGAGATTCTTTTGAAGCACCTTATTCTAGCTGAGATGCTGGTAACGAGATTCCCACCTCTGTTTGAGGTGATGAGACCCCAGATGGACAAGGAGATGCACTGGATCACGGAGCCGTTTCATGTGTACGATAAGTCGGACTCCATAAAAGCGTACAACGATAAGCCCTCCATCTTAATTCAGAATAGTGGAATCTCCTATTCGGGTAAAATGGACTCTGCCAAATCTGTTCTATTCACCGAGCCCTGGATGCCGTTTCGTGATACCTTCTTCATGTGTCGCCTGCAATACGAGAGACTGTGTATCTTGACCAATGACTACGACAAATACTTTACATCTGCGGTGAAGACGATCGAATGGATGGCACTATCGCGCACTATGGATACGCAGATCTTGATTGCCCAATTGAACCTGGCTGCCGGACTTTTCACTTGGTCGTTATTGCTGAAGCAGAAGGCCGAGGTCATTGCTACCAAAAGCTCCGAACTGTCTGAAACAGTAGAGAGTTTGTCCCAGAAACAACAGGAGGTTTCCGAATCTCTGATCCATGACATTTTGAAGTACGGTGGTTTGGACGAGATTATCCAGGCCGAGGCCAAATTACAGCTGGGAAATATTGCATTGGCCAGAGGACAGCTTGGCAGTGCAGAGAAACTGTTGAAGGAGGCAAAATCTCAGGCCGTAAGGCTCAAGATGGAGTCGACATTGCACCATATTGGACTTGCCTTTGAGGCCTTGAGAGCAAGTAAAGAGGACGAGGCTGGTTCGAGCGAGAAGATCAAGACAATCGAGCCAAGTGAGCCAATCACGTCCAAAGATATACAGGAATGAAGCAAATGATTCACACAGCCTTACCAGTACATTCAGAATGGTTATTAAGGTCTAAGGAATGGGCTAAACCATATCACAGGGTATAGTTCAAATGGGTACCGGCTGGTGGTGGCTGGGACGAGCATCTAATTGCTGACCCCTCATTGACATCAAAATATTCCCAAATGATCCCATAAAAACTTCATATCTGACACTCGTGGCTTTTTGTACATAATAACGAAATCAAAAATTACCCAACAGTTTGCCCAAAAACTCGTAACAGCCTCCGTAACCCCAGTTAGCCTAGCGTCGTGCGGCGTCGGCACCGGCCGCTTATATCAGACAGACACTTCGCAGACTGTTTCCCGGGTGTTAAATAAGGAAGAAGATCAAGATGATGATCTCGATAAGGGCAATAACAAGAACGCACAGCAACTTTAAAATATGCTTGCTTCGACAATTTAGCAGTCAGATTCAGACTGTCCCGCTGGAATTCGACAAATACGAGCCTCCACTTCGCGATCCATCGGCACCACCAATAGTCTTTCTTCACGGGCTATATGGGCATAAGACAAACAACAGAACCGCATCCAGGAAATTGGCTAAGATATTGGGAAATGACGTCTATTGCTTGGATTTGAGAAACCACGGCATATCGCCTCATACAAAGAGACACGATTACCCAGCCATGGCTGCTGATGTGGAACGGTTCTGCGAGGAACATGGGTTGGAGAAGGCCATCATGATGGGTCACTCGATGGGTGCCAAATGCGCAATGGCAGTTGCTTTAAGAAGGCCTGATCTCACCTCAATGCTTATATCTATTGATAATGTTCCCTGTCGAAACGACAGGGCAGAGCGCGAGTTCATGGATTTCAGTGAGTATGCCCAGATACTGGATTATATCACCACCAGAACCACACCGTTTGCCTTTACAACTATAAAGCAGGCAGATGATGAGCTTGCAAAATATGAGAGCAATGCTTTGGTGAGGAAGTTTTTACTGTCTAATATCATCAGAGATCAACATGTTCTGCAGACTCACCCCAACGATCCTCATGCCCTGGTACTAAAGTCCAAGATCCCTCTGGATACCATCTACGACCATATGGTGGATATCAGGGGCTGGCCGTTTTCGGATGACGATACTTTTGAGAAGAGATCTCTTTTTATCAAGGCAGACCATTCGCCATTTGTTTCTGAGGAAGAAATTCCCATGATCAAGCAACACTTCCCGAACTATGATTTCGTCTCCATGAACTCCGGTCATTGGGTGGTGACCGAAAAGCCTGATGAGTTTGTGCATGTGGTCTCGACGTGGATCAAGGAAGGAATTGATAAATAGTCAAATTAGACTCATAGCTAGCCATTTACAGCAAGAATTGAGCAAAATATTCGAAATTGGTTGAATTGGCCATAACTAGTGGCACCCATTAGATTTTCGCTTAATGAGGCTCGGTTGCTCATCTCATCTCCAGCCCGAATTTTTCAACCCGTCTGATAAGGCATGGCTACCCACGGGGGACCTGTTAACATTGACGAAACTCAACTCACACGCAATGAATAAGAATAAATTATGTCAAATATGTCTTGAAGAAGTGTCCAAGTATGTCTGTCCTAAATGTGGCACGAAATAGTGAGTGTTGATGCAGATAATATGAGTCTCATACTCGACAATGCAAGCTACTAACCCCAATAGCTGTTCCTTGAAATGCTTCAAATCAGAAACTCACAAGCAGAAGGACGAAGAAAAACAAGTCTCTGATACTTTTGGTGCCTCTGAAACTACGGAGACTAACCAGCTTGTTTCCGAAATTACCATGGATAAAGATTTGTGCGCGATACTGGAAGATCCCCAGATGAAGTCTCTGCTGAAGGAGCCTTCGCTTCAGTTCCATCTACTGACCCTGTTTGAAATTTTGAGTGATACCAGATTAACGGGAGAAATTACGAGAGAAGGAAGACTGGATATAGCCAATAAGAAATTGGCAGGATTACGAAAAAACGGAGTGGAGCAAAATGAGTTGATTGAGGAGTTTTGTGAGAGAGTATTGACACTGGCTCAACAGCAGTAGGGTATGTTGGCGCTTACAGTTCATACGTGTATATTAGTCCATTGCATTATGATTATTATAATAATTGTTTACTCATTAATCGTTATTCGTTAGTTTCAATTTGGCACTCTCTGAGAATCGATAGAGGAGTCCAAATCATACACCTCTTCCTCATAGTCAAACTCTTCTCCATTGACTCGTGCTACATGTCTCCAGATGGAGTCATCAGAGGCAGTGATTTCATCATCCTGCGACTGGACAGAAGCAGCTTGATTTTCTGGAGCATGGCTTGCAGTCGAAGAGCCCTCTTGAGAAGAAATAGCAACAGCTTTGGGAGCATATACAAACACGTCCGTGCCATGTCTGTTGACTCTGCTCTGTTCACCTCCAGAATCATCGGAAATGCCCACAAATCTGTTGCTTAAGGCAGAACTAGACCTCAGGAGCATTTTATCTGTGTAGCTCAAAATCTTGGTCACCGTTGTTTCTAGTGCGCTAGTAACACTGTTCTTCGCATTAAACACCGTATTGAAAACGCCAATGCTTGCGGCCTTACGCTCAATGGATTTGTTTTTCGAATTCGGACTGAGAATATCAGTGGCTCCCTGATAAGGGTCGCTACTGGAGCTCTGCTGTTCCTGAAATGTGTACTGAGAAATATGGCCATTTTCCCCATCCATCGCTTCATCCTCCTCGTAGAAGGGTCTACCCAGAACGCCTTCTTTGTGTCTCATACGCTCAAACTGATTAACACGGTTGATCCATTCCCATGTCAGAAAGTTTGCAATCACGTAACAGGTGAGATCGAAAACCTCACTGAGTTCGGAGACCCACATGTTGGAGACGTCAGCGATGAAGAAGGCAATGGATAGATTGATACTCAACAGCAAGCACAACGTAAGGAGAACCAGCTCCTTTTTGAAAATCAACCTCCTTCTGGAAGCACAGTACACTATCACCAGACACGAATACATCACTGATTGGGAGATCCTCAGCAGGTAGGTGAATGCTGGCAGAATGGCTATGTCGTCATAATCAACGACAGACTCACCGGAAGAATAGATATCGCTCGAAGACGACAAGAATGTAGATAGTCCCCATAGGATCTGCGATATAACAGAGAGACAGACTCCGACCGCAAAAATCACTCTCTTCTCCTTTCTCCTGGGAAAGAGCCTGGTGATGATCTGTGCCTGTGAAATTTGGAGCAACGCCAGATCCACAAGATATAGTCCGTTTATGGCATTCGATGATAACAAACTTTGGACCAATCGATTCGCAGAAAACCGACCCTTACGGTTTTGCTTCTTAAGCTGAACCATTGAATGGATATACATCACCAGCATCTGCCCCGCAGATAGCAGGGTGGACAGTTTCAGCAGATAAGAAGGTCTCTGGCTCCTCAAATACTGCTTTGTAAACATAGTTACCGCAATAAAACAAACAATCACCGTAGCAGTACTCACTGTGTATATTATTGGGTATCCCGAAGATTTGAAGGTGTTTGAACCAGATTGAACATCCAGGTATAGGTTCCAAGAGTAACTGCTTATTGGCAAAATTTGCGCGCCATATTTCATGAAGACTTGGTTATTGGATGTACAGACTGGCTCCTCATTATAACAATGTCCGCGATAGTAAGCCTTGACTGAGTCTTGCAGCTTTACAGATACACCTTGTGCAAGCACCAAGAGCCCCTCGTTGAGCTTACTTAGCGAGCAACTGGGATAATCCACACTGGACACCTCTGGATATCGCCAGAGAACGTTTCGACTGTGCAAATCCTCCTGCATCCAAGAAAACTGAAGGCGCACTTGCAAATAAAACCCAGCAAGATGTCGTAGTCGCTCCATTCAGCAAGTCTACCCTTGTTACGTCACAACGGTCTTTATCACTCTGTCTGCCATCTGAAACACGGGTCATTAGACCCACCCTCAGACAAGAGCGCGGTGACGTTTGGCGAATAAGAGACTGATGTTTAGAGCCATAAGTGCGTATACAACACCTGGCGGGTTGCATGAACTGAATTGGGGAGAGTCTGAATTGGAATCATGCAAGGCTCCGTTGGTTTCGGGGGAGCAATAGCGTCTTCTTTAGAAGGTGATCGTGAGGGCCTAGCTGGAAGTGCGAAGCCGGTGGATGGTGCGGCTAGTGCCAGGGTGGCTACAATAAAAAATGGAGATGTGAGAAATGGCGACTCCAGAGACAGCGAGTTCAGCAATGTGAATCTCGGATCTGTGAGCGTTGTTTCTGACGAACCACCCAGTGGAAGAAAGATTGGCGCTGGCCATTCCAGGGAGCCCTCAGAGTCCACCTACAGTTTCCTGGATTTCTACACTTCCAACGGAAGTCCCCCGCGGGAAGACGAATCCAAGAGGGAAGAACCTGTTCAAGAGGAACCGTTTTTGGTAGTTTCGAAGCGCGGAGAAGAACCTGACGATGCGAGATTAGGTTCCACCAAGGCCATACCGAAGAGAACAGAGTCTCTGATGTCTACGAGAACATCGCGAAATTCGGCCGAGAGGATTCGAAGCAATATTGAGTCAGATCTGAAAAGCAGTTCAGCATCTCACCTGCCTTCGGTGAAAAACACTGGGCAGCTCAAGAGAACATCCTTCCTGACCAGTGATAGAGATAGATACGGCTTCAAGAAAACAAGCAACCACATATCGGAATCCAAGTATAATGCTTGGTGGAAGGAATATTCGGTTTATGTGGTACGCAGGAAGATGAAGTGGGAGAAGTTTATGAATAAGAGTGGTTTATCTGGCCATTCTTCAGGAGCATCTTTCAAGGCGCCGTCTCGGTTCCCCCCAAAGTCTGATGACCTCAAGAGGTTTGTTAGAAAGGGAATACCCGCAGAATGGAGAGGGAATGCTTGGTTCTATTTTGCGAAGGGACCTGAGAAATTGAAGGAAAACAAGGGAAAGTACGACCGTCTCGTAGAAGAGACGTTGAATCTGGTGAATGAAAATACAGAGGCTATCGAGAAAGATTTGCACAGAACGTTTCCAGATAACATCTACTTCACCAACAAGACATCTGTTAACCAGGAAACTGGTCTGGTAGAGGAGTCCGAGTCTCCTCTCATACAGTCATTGCGTAGGGTGCTCTACTGTTTCTCGCAACACAACCCTGCCATTGGCTATTGCCAATCTATGAACTTCATCGTTGGGTTGCTACTGATATTTATGGAGGAAGAAAAGGCGTTTTGGATGCTGGTAATCATCACTGAGCGTCTTTTGCCTGGGATCCACGATATCAACCTTGAAGGTGTGAGCGTTCACCAGGGTGTCCTCCTAACATGCATCAAACAGTACCTACCACAAGTCTGGACAGTCATCAACTCCACGATAAAGGACAAGCAAAACACTGACATTCTATTAGATTTACCGCCACTATCATTCTGCACTACGAGTTGGTTCATGAGCATTTTCATCGGGGTATTGCCTATAGAAAGCACATTAAGGGTATGGGACTGTCTATTTTACGAGGATACAAAGACCCTGTTTAGGATAAGTCTGGCAATTTTCAAGATTCTGGAACCGTCCTTGATATCGGCTGCGCAAACAGCCAAGAGTCGCCATAGGCATTCCAGTCGTTCGAGCATTTACAGCAATGATTCAGACGATGCAGACATGGTGACGGCCGAGCTGTTCCAGTTGATCCAAAACACGCCAAAAACACTTCTTGATGCAAACTCGCTCATGGAAACGTGTTTCAAGAAGTACAACGGGTTTGGACACGTTTCGCAGGACGAGATCAACAACTGCAAGAAGTACGTTGCCAATAAAAGACAGAGGTATCACGAGATGATACAGAAAAGAACCTCGGCTTTTGGATCAGACGTCGATCGCCGCGCGCTTTCTGAAGAGGAGCGTCGGAGATTGTTGGCAGAATCCATGGGATTGTATGCTGATAAGAAGGTCGGTCTTCGGGCTTCGAATTGGAATGGAAGGTTGAGCGGAAGGGTCAAAAGGATACAGAGCAGGCTCAGTTGAAAATTGAGGAGAAAATCGGTCAAAAACTTCAAAAAAGGTTCATAAAATGGTTTGCTATATTACAGCTTATCTTGATAGTGTCCCCCAATACTAATCACTTCAAGGCGTAGGCTTCGGTATCTGAAAGTCCAGCGAGAGATACCCGCCCTTGCGCGGTCTGATTATCTTAACTGGCACATGCTTCTGTCTAAACTTTTCGTTTTGTTCTTCAACATACCTTTCCAGTCTGAGTGTTGCATTCACGTCTGGAGAGAGCAACTTTGTAGGCAGGTGTGAAAACACGAAGAAAGTGGCAGTATCAAAAATGTTCCACAAAAACGTTTTCCATGAAAGAGGGTCAAAACTTTGCTTCAAAAACTTGTTTATATCTTCAACTAATTGCAAGAATTCGTCAGCAGTGAGATATCTTGAGAGCGGACTTACCGAAGTGTATCCGTAATACTGTCCTTCAACACAACCCACAATTTTAAACTCTTTAGTTCCTTCACCATCAGTGTAGGCACCCTTCTCATCTCCAGGGAGAAGCGTCGAAAATTGGGGGTACCTGTCTGCTTCCACCTCATAAGATCTTGGTATCCTCACGATCCTGGTATCCATGGCGTCTGCAGTATTCGGTGCAGCATACGGATTGGGAAAATGCGTCGCTATAATTCTTCTCTGATGTTCTATTAATGGACCAAGTCCATATGCTGTGACATCTTGATACAAACTGAGCGCGTACTCGTGATAGTTGAAGAACAGTGTCTTCTGTATGTCCGCGTCCGGAGCGGCTGCCGACTTATCGATTCCGGAATCATTGTTCCCGGACACGCAGTCAGGTGACTCATCCATTATGAGGCAGGAATCCGGTCAATCAAGAAAAGCCAGCAAAGTTCATCACTCACAATGAGTAGAATGATAAAGATGACATGTGTCACAGGTTTGGCGGATGGAATGATAAAGTCGTGCGGTTACCTTCGTGTACACACACGACTAAGATGGCGACTGGTGTTCAAAAGTTCAGCTGGTGAGTTGAACGGTGGCTGGTTCTGAGTGTTGCAATCACACAAACACTCAGCAATCATGAGTGACTCTTCCGAGAAAGATGCAGCAATCAAGCTGTTGTACCTTCTTTCAGTGACTAAGTCGGATATCAAATTCCCGGACCATTATGTCCAGGAGCTAAAGACTGTCAATCAGTCTGCACACAGTGTAAGCTATTTTCAGTTGGGAAAAATATCTCCTTTTGATCCTTTGAAATCCTAACACCAAAATCTTTTTTTAGTACCAGCTATCACCATATGACTATCCTGCACAGAAAAGACCTGATAATACCCAATCTGGCAGGTCGATCAACTTGACGGTGAAGTCTATCAGACCCCCCAGATTCACAGCAACTGTTTCAGCCAGCTCCAAGGATTTGGTGTATAACGTGAAGAAACAGCTAGTTCAGAGCGTACCAGAGCTTAAAGATATCCACGAGTCTCAATTGAAGCTTATGTTGAAGACCAAGGTGTTGCCAGACACAACCACATTAGGAAGCCATGTACCAGACGGAGAAGACGCTTTGAGTCTCATGGTGATGGTGGGCAAACTCGAGGCTGGCGCTGAAAATTCCAGTCTTGTTGCAGCGGAAGCAGTGACGCCGAACCCAGAAAAAGCCTCGAAAGCGTTGTCTGCGGAAGCCATGGACGTTGACCTGAAAATCTCTGAGACGGCTTGGTCCAAGGTGTATGCTATTCTTGAGGGCGAGATTAGCGACAAGTCCAGACTGGATGCATATTTTGAGAAGATTAAAAGTTTGGCGATTTGAAAAGTGTCTAGCATATATAATGTCTTCATTTATTGATTTTCTTTTCCCAAAAAATCAGAAAAATTGCAAATTTCGTACTTTGGTTAACTCATGCAATAATCTGTCCAAATGCGGCATCAGGCTTTTCACCTCAAAACCTCATCGATAAGAACGTGATCAAACTCTCAAACTGCGAGAGCTATATTTCGAACAATAGAAACAATATTTGGATGGAATTGGTGAATTATTCGAGGGAAAGACCTGTTTAACATGCTATCCTCGCCAGAACTCATTATATTGCACATAGGTGCGGGAAAACACTCGCTAAAGAATGAGTATGAATACAGACGGCTGATGAAGAGAGCAATAAAGGCATATGGTCACCAAGAGACCGAGAGCTCAGGCGTCTTGAAAAAAGTTTCAGAAGATGATCTGATTTGGACACAGTATGAAAGATTATTGAAAGCCACCGATATAATTGAGAAGAGTCCGTTGACTAACACTGGTTTTGGATCGTCTCTGAACTACGAAGGCGAGGTTGAGTGTGACGCTTGCATACTGGTTTCGGGCTCAAAATCGACCCAGTTTTCGCTGAGTAATCAGAAAAGCTCACAAACTCCAATAAGAAACTGCTACAATCGATATAGAGAGCTTGTTCTGGAGAGACCTGCTGCTCTGAGGAGACTCGGGTTCACACCTCCAGTGATGGTAGTGGAAACGGACGATGGCGATAAGAGCACCCAGAGATCCCTGGTGAGTCCAAAAGCTCTCCAGATGTATCTTGATTATCGGGAGAAACTGGAAATTGACTTTTCGAATTTTGAAACTCGCGATTTCGAGATCAATGATACGGTGGGTGCAATCTGTCTCACAAGGACTGGCCATACGTTTGCTGCTTCTTCCTCGGGAGGAAACACTCTCAAATATCCAGGAAGATTGGGATGTGCTTCTATAGTAGGTGCCTCTATTTTTGCCTGTTCAAATGATGATGTCCGCGTCTCTGTGATGTGCTCTGGCAACGGCGAAGACATCATCCAGGCAGATTTGGCTCGATATTGTTGCCGATACATCCTGGACCATTCTCGCTCCGATAAGATGGTCTGTGTCCTTCTAGAGGAGGCAATTTCTGGGGCATTTGAAAAAGTCCAGCTTACCGCGGTCAACGGCGAGAGAAGCCCGATCGTCTATGCTGGCGCGGTCGGCTTCTTGCAGCGCTTAACAGACGCCGCACCTACCAGCGTGTTCTACGCATACACTACAGAGTCGTTCGTGTTTGCATTTTCCAGCCCAGGCTCAGGTACATTGGACCATCACTTTCTGACGAATAAAAAACCAGTCGGCCACTTCCAAAGGGGAGAGATTTTCTTGGAGTCTCCAGCATGAGCCGCGCGGCGGCTATCTTGCTCATCACGTGATCGCGTTTTTTTGAGGGTCCCATGAGGAAAGGGCTGAACGAGTACCGATGTCCTTCCTAACCCTGAGTGCGATAAGGTGTTTTTTGCTTGTTGTCTAAGGGGTGAACCATCGACTTGCGTGCCCTTGCTCTTCTAATTATACGCTAGTATATACCTGGCTTGAATTGCGCAAAGATCTGCGCTGATTTTGACTGGAACCGGCCATTTGCTCTTTAAAGGTTGTTTTGCATAGCAACAAATTTACTGACTAAGCTATTTCTCCAAGCAGAGACAGTGGCATATCAAGGCCGAAAATTGTGGCTCGGTTATTGTTTGATGGTATAATTGCGAAGGAAACACGTCTTTATATTTTTTCACACAAAAAGCCATGGGCCCTCCTCTGGAAGGCGGGTACTGGGTAGGTCTCTATGAAAGAGACCACTTCGCATCTCCAGAAAGATTCTCCGCAAGCGACAGCAAGACCATGAGGATTGTGGCAATTGTCTCATCGAGCGTTTCGATATTTGCTGGACTGATAGGTCTCTATATGTATGGAGCCATACATCCTCGAAAGCGTGTCTTTAGACACCAGCTTATTCTGTTTCTGATATTGTTCGATTTCATCAAGGCGATTATCTTGTTAATTTATCCGGCCACTGTGATGTCTAGGCCCGAGATTTACGATAACGAGCAGTTCTGTTCCACGGTTGGGTTCTTTTCTGCGTTTGCAATTGAAGGAGCCGACTTGGCGATCTTGACATTTGCAATCCACATCTTCATTTTGATTTTTTGGCCCAGCTTCAAGGTTGCAAATGGTACCAATATTGAGGGGGGGCTTTTCAAAGCACGATACTACGTTTATGTGGTTTCTGTGGTATTACCTGCACTTCTGGCAGCGCTTGCGTTTATCAACAGAGAAGATCCGTACTTCCCACAGACCACATGGTGCTACCTGCCTTCGTCCCCGGTTGCCTACCAGCTGGCTCTGAGTTGGGTTCCCAGATGGTGCATAATGGTTTTGATCTTTGCTATCTATATTTCCGTCTATTGGCACGTGGTACACGAGTACTCACGTGTTTCCGGAAGTATGAACGACATGACGCAGCGTGATATTGCCAAGCAGATGCTGCGGGAATCGTTTCTGTATAAAGCTGGAAAGATACTTTTGATGTTGCTGTTTCCAGATATCCAGATAAGTGCCAAGTTGTACGGAAGGGGGCTGGATACCGATCTCGACAAGCAGAACCTGGACAGACTGCGTAATATGGGAGTGGATGATATCGAAAACAACCTCGAAGACATCACGAGAAATGTGGCCAGATCTCCTCTGGGATCTCCTTTGGGGACTTCTCTAAGGTCTCCGTTGCATTCTCCGTTGCAATCTCCTTCAGGTGAAGAGAATCCCCAGGATACCTCTGCACCTGCTATAGCTGGTCTGGACATTCAGCGCAGTCTGCACAGAGAAACGATGGAAATGTTTCAGATACGAAAACTGCAGATAATGAAGCAGATGAAGGCGGTTTTCATTTACCCATTGGCGTATCTTCTTCTATGGCTTTTTCCCTTCATTAACGAGGGAGTCAGACTGCACTATGGAGGAGTCAAGGATGTAATGCCATGGCTAGCAGGAATGTCTGCTTTCTTTCAGGCTTTCAACTGTACAGTCGATACATTTGTGTTCTTATTAAGAGAAACTCCTTGGAAACTGACTGTTTCCAGAATTGACAGAGACGGAACTGGCCATTATGCACCATGGAGATACTGGGTCAGTTGGCTGCCTCTGTACAAAATGAACGAGCCTTCTCAAAAAGGCAAACTTAACCGCCCAGCAACAGTCTCCAACTTCTCGGATGCCAGCGGGAATGTTTTCCAGCTGAATTTAATGGATGATGCTCAGGAAATTCCCGACTTCATCAAACCTTTTAGCAACTTTAAGTTTGAGGGAGACGGAAGTGCGGTTCCGATGTCTGCATCTGCCATTGTATCAACGGGTGCAAACCGCCAACTTTCGGTCGTGGACCCTATGCAATGTGGGGAAGCTAGAACTGGTACTGGCACCCAAGACGCTGAAGGAGACGAATTTTCACTGGCCGATGTTCTGAGGATGGGGCCACCATCGACGCCGCCTCCCGAATCCTCGGGGATGACGGCTAACGACGATTCGCAGTCGCCGAATCAGCAACGCAGAAGAAGCTCAAAGTTCAGCTGGCTGGGCATATCATTGAAGGGAAGCTTCTCTGGCAGTTCGCGCAAGCACTCTGCGCATTCTGCACAATGGGCTGGTGATGTCTCGCCCGTGAACTCAGGTGGTTCAACCATTAGTCCGACCGGGTCCTGGTTGGCGCACTTGTCGCAGCAACAACATAACAGGCTGACCGCTGACTCAAAACTTTCGAATATCCAAGAGGGAAAGACTGCTCGATCAGAAAGCAAGGCCGAGGAGGACGATGATGATGAGATGGACATAACCGATTTTCTGAGGAGGGGGCCTGTGTAGCGGCCAAAATAAGACGTTTAGGTGATAATTCTACACTTTAATAATGACCACTTACGATTTTTCAGAGTTCTGTATTATGCTGAGTTCGGCTGAATGTGACAGAATTTGACTGGGAGGGACTAGAATGGTCATTTGGAGGCATATTCAAGCTCAAAAATCTCCTTCAATCGCTTCAACCACTTCATGTTCTATTTTCAGACTGTTTCTTAGCTTTCTTCAAAATCTCTTCCACTATCTCTCTCCCATGTCTCCATGCTCCTTTAACGCGGCATTGGCATACCACGTCCCTGAGGTGGAGCCATCCCAGCATTAGGAGCAGAACTCTCCTGGTTAGTGATGGTCTCATCCACAGACAAAATCAATGTAGAAGCTTCCGTGGCAGATTGTAAAGCGTTAATTTTCACAAGGGCTGGTTCCCACACAAAGTTGGCCAGATTGTCGCCAATAGTCTCAGACTTGAAGTCTATTCCGTACCAGGTCTCGCCCTTAGCATGAACAGCACGCAGCTTGTTGAGCAGATCGGTACCATCAAAGCCCGCATTTTCACATAATTGTCTGGGTATAACCTCCAAGGCCTTAGCAAAAGCGGCAATGATCAATTGCTGCTTTCCTGAAATGGTATGAGAGTGATCACGCAAGTACTTAGAAAGCTCCATCTCGATGGCCCCTCCACCGGCAACGACTTGGTGGTTCTTGACCGCTCTTCTCACAATCATGATAGCATCGTGAAGAGAACGCTCGACTTCAGCAATGACCTGTTCGGCACCACCTCTCAACAAAAGAGTGCAGGTCTTGGCCTCAGGACAGCCCTTAAAGAGGTTATATCTTTCACTACCAACTTGGACTTCTTCAAACAGATCACATGTACCAATGTGCTCTGGGAGAATGTCCAAACACGTTGACTGGACGGCACCTCCAACGGCCTGAATGACTCTGTCCATATCTTCGGAGGCAACTCTTCCGGCGCAGAAGAGACCACGGTCAGCAAAAAACTGGGTAGCCAGATCACCGATAGGAAGCTTGGAAAGTACGATGTCAGCCCCAGTTGCCACAACAGCCTCAAGCTTCTGGAAGATAATTTCCCATTCGGCATTGACAATGGATTGGTAATCTTCAACCTTCTCGATCCGCACCTCGGCGTTATCTTTCTCTGCCTTGAGCTCCAATTCAACGTTCAAACACACGATTTTTGGGGAGCGGAAAGTCTTGGGTTGCTGCTCGAACCCGGCATACGAAAACGTCTTCTTGAATGCCACACCGTCCACGAAAATGGAGTCTTGCATGGCACCTCCAGGGATCTTCTTGATACCGATCAGACTCTCATCAAGGTCCTTCTGGTCCAGAGAAAGCACAGCATCAACAACCATCTTGGTGAAAAAGTCTGCATTGTTGTAGATAAGCTTGGAGGACATGGCGGTCTTCGCACACTTCTCCAGCAATCCGCGAAACTTGGTCGCGTCCGAACTGTCAATGTCGATGGCTAGTTCGCGGATCCTGTCCACAGCTAGCTGACATGCCTTACGATATCCCTTGACTATCACATTTGAAGACATTCCTTCCTCGATGAAAGCTTTAGAGCTCTTCAACAGCTCGCCCGCGAGCAAAGTCACGGATGTGGTTCCATCACCGATCTCAGCATCCTGGGAACGCGAAACATCCACCAAAATCTTGGCTGCGGGATGAACAACATCTAGCAATTTCAGGATGGTGGCACCGTCGTTGGAAATGGTGGTACGACCGTTGGAGGAGACGATCAAAATGTCTGATCCAAGAGGACCCAACGTGGGCCTCAGAGTATCCTGGATGGCGATACACGCATTGATATTGGAGATGATCTGGCCTCTTCCTTGGGACGTGTCAGTGCCCTCTCTCAAGACGACTACTGTTGGAGTTTGGTTGAAACTCATAGCGTTGTGGGTTGTGGGTTGGTGATTGGAGAAAAGAGGGAAGGCGTTGACGGGTTTTTTGAGGAAAACGTTGACCGCGTGGTTTATGTAAGCAAATATTGGACAGACACGACAAAAGTTTGGACGACTTTGCGGCTGCCAAACAGTGAGTACACTACCTTTGTGCAGAAAACAATTATTTGAATTGTCTTGTCTGCACACTACCTAGTTTTGTTTTCTGGGGTAAAGTGTTGAGCTCGGAGCTTCGGTTGGGCTGTCACTTTTTAGCGAGCCAAGTAAAAGCGATTCTTCAGAGGTTTCCCATTCCCGCCGTTCCAGGCATATTTTTGATAGTATACATTGGCTGTACAGTCTACAAACACCCGGATAAACATAAAACCCCCCCTTTTCCCTCGTTTTTCTGCCCCCTTTTCTCGGACGCCAAAGCCTTCAGTATTAGCCCTGCCGACACGACCAAATCTGTTGGGCCTCCCCTCTCTGAAGGGCAGAACAGACTGGTAAGCGCCTCGTTCCAAATCAAGTCCAGAAAACTGTCAAATACGAAACACAAGGTTCTGCACGCACATGCAGACACCATTATACACAGAATCCCATTTAAAACACTAGCTAACTCGTCCCCAAAGACCCCACGCTTTCCCTTCTAGCCGAAAGTCGTGTCGCGAGAACCAATTCTGCCCAACTTCCCCCGCCGAAACCTCTTTGCCCGATTCGGAGCACTTAACGGATTTTTGCCCTCTGATTAATCCTTCCTGTTATCTGTTTAAAGCAGAATTTTGTTGAGTACTCTGATTCTGGCTTGATATACGCTTCTAACAAGCCTTGTTTGGTATAAAGTATATACCAGCAGCACAGCAATTTTTCTAATATTAGCAAAAGCTTTTGTTGTTAGCCCGAAAGTGTTGCTTGTGGCCCCTTTGTGGTTTTTCCTGAGTTGCCACTGATCTAGCCGTTTAGGATTTCGCTAGACATCTCCGATTTTTGAACTAAAAGTTCAACAAGTTCAACAAGTTTAACAAGCCCAACAGCGTGTTTTTTCGTTATGGTCTTCCAAGTCAACGTACCAGTTGGTGAAGCAAAACAGGGCGAAACCGCCCCGCGCCGGAACTACAAAGTTGCCGACGGGGCTGTTTCGCGTCCTGCCGGAATCAAAGGCTCCACTGTTTTTGACTACTTCAATGAGTGTGTTGCCATGAATAGCCGTCACAAGGCCCAGGCCTGGAGAGACCTCAAGGCAGTGCATATTGAAACAAAGAAGGTGACCAAGCTCGTTGATGGACAGATGCAGCAAGTAGACAAGGACTGGACCTATTACGAGCTTTCAGACTACTCCAGCATCACCTTCACTGACTTGCAAGAGCTTGTGAATGATTACGGCCGCGGAATTGCAAAGCTGGGTGTCTTGCCCGGCGACGTGGAACGTCTGCACATCTTTGCTTCGACCTCGGCCAAGTGGATGCGTACTTATCTTGCCACTCAGACCATGGCAATTCCAATTGTCACTGCTTATGATACGCTTGGTGAGGAGGGGCTGACCCACTCTCTTGTTGAGACCGGCTCTGTTGCCGTGTTCACTGACAACGACCTGCTGGTGAAGCTGGTCAACCCACTGAAGAAGGCTGACAAAGTGAGATATATTATCCACTCATCGCCGCTTGACCCAGCCGACAAAATTGCAAATGGTGCGTACTATGCCAAAGCTGCTGCTGCCATTGAGAACATCAAGCAGACCCGTCCAGATATCCAGGTTATCTCATACGATGACGTCATTGCTCTCGGAAAGGCCAACCGCGACATTCCTCAGGTCCCACCAAAGGCAGACAACTTGTCATGCATCATGTATACCTCTGGTTCTACTGGAACTCCGAAGGGAGTTGTTTTGACCCACCGCAACATTGTGGCAGGCTTGGGCGGTATTTCTGTGGTTATTGACCGCAGCACTGTTACCACCGACGACCGTGTGATTGCATTTTTGCCTTTGGCCCATATCTTTGAGCTTGCTTTTGAGCTTATTGGTTTCTGGTGGGGTGGATGTGTCGGTTATGCAGCTGTTAAGACGTTGACCGATGCCTCGTGTAAGAACTGTCTTGGTGACATGCGTGCCTTTGAGCCAACTGTAATGGTTGGTGTTGCTGCAGTTTGGGAGTCTGTCCGCAAGGGTATTTTGGCCAAGGTGGAACAGACGCCATCGATCACGCAAAAGGTGTTCTGGGCTGCATACAAGGCAAAGCTTGGTATGAAAAATTGGCACATCCCCGGTACTTCGCTGATCGACACATTAATTTTCAAGAAGGTCAAGGCTGCTACCGGTGGTCACCTTAAGCTGCTGCTCAACGGTGGGTCTCCAATCAGTGGAGCCACCCAGAGGTTCATTTCCAATTTGATTGCTCCGATGCTTGTCGGTTATGGTCTCACGGAAACCGTGGCTAACTGTACCATCCTGGACCCTGACCACTTCGAGTACGATGTGGCAGGTGCCCTTCTCGGCTCGATCACCGTAAAGCTGGTAGATGTTCCTGATGCAGGATACCTTGCCAAGAACAATCAAGGTGAGGTGCTGATCAGAGGTCTGCCTGTGTTTTCGGAGTACTATCGCAACCAGAAGGAGACTGATGCCGCATTTGCGTACGACCGTGAATGGTTCTCCACCGGCGACATTGGTGAATGGACTGAATCAGGTCAGCTCAAGCTGATCGACCGTAAGAAGAACCTGATCAAGACTCAGAACGGAGAATACATTGCCCTTGAGAAGCTTGAGAGCACGTACCGTTCAAACGTCCACGTGGCTAACATTTGTTGTTATGCCGACGAAACCAAGGTGAAGCCAGTTGGAATTGTCGTACCTAACGAGAAGGTGTTGAAGGACTTGGCTGTTCAAATTGGCATCATAAAGAATCCTGAAGACAAGTCCTTAGCCGAGCTTGTGACAAACAAGAAGCTCTGCAAGGCCGTCAACAAGTCTCTGCTTGAGACTGGAAGACAGCACGGTCTTGCTGGTATCGAGCTTATCCTTGGCTGTGTTCTTCTTGACGAGGAGTGGACCCCGGAGAATGGATACGTCACCAGTGCTCAAAAACTGCAGCGTAAGAAGATCTTGCAGCATTCCAAGGACCGTATTGACCAGTTGTATGCTGAGAACAGTTGATTGCATTTAGCAAGTTTTTTACCACCCAAAGGAGTCTTTTCTCCGTTACGAGACCTTTTCCATCATGTTTTTCTTCAGCTCTGTGCTTTCTTGCAGAAGCAACTTCTTTTTTCCTCATTGCTCAGAGGGCTCATCCCGGGCTCTTTAATTACACGTTTGATTGCAGTAACTCGATCTCGTAGTCTTAAGGCGGCCTGAGTGCCATCATTTGACCAAATAAAACTAGACGAAATTTCCAAAAGTCGCTGAATTGTCTGGCATCCAGGGACAGCAATTGAAGTCAGTATAGTATATATATCTATACATCTATACGGACTGGGTTCATCCGGCAAACGGGAACCTGGCGTTTTAAGGTTTGACCTGCAGCTTGCGGCTCCAAAATTGCAGCAGCAACACACAACTCTTGAGCTATAAGCAATGGCCCTACTCGCTAAGAAGGTTATCATATTCCCGAAGGGATTTTACGTTCTCTGTTGTTGGGGAGTGATCTGCAAGGAGGGAATTGATCTGCAAGGAGGGAATTGATTGGTTTGTTGAAAGGTTGTTTGTCCAGCTGTTCGGCTCTTAGTCTTTCGCTTCGTCGATGAACTTCGAGTCCGTTGGAACCCAAGGCTGCGAAATAACATATCATGCTATAACATAATTTACATTATGATATAAGTTTCAACACAATTGAAATCTATGAAAAGCAATAAGAATATCGTGTAATACTTTACTGGTGCCCATTCGGGTCAAATGCCCAGCCCACGCTCTCTCGATATGAGATAACATCAGCATCAGGCATCGTCCTTTGTTTCAAATAGCCGGCCCTCCAAACTAGGCCAACTCGATGTATATTGCACCTCTTGGCGGCTACAATCGCTTGGACCGGGCGAACCAGCCTGAATTCAGAGTCCGTTCCGCACCGATCGTTCAACTCACCGTTGAGAAGAGAGATCGGAGACGTAAGATACGGGAATATTACCAAAAAGGGGTAAACAAGGAATAAGGTGTGTGAGATGTGGCTCTTATTGATGGTCCAACCGCCAATCGGTGCTCTTGGTTCTTTGCAGTGGGTATGCTTTCTGTGCATGATATCCCTTCCAGCCGCGGCTCGTATTGCGGACCAGCGCAGGTACGACCGCATCTTTTGCATGCATGACATAAATGACAGCCCAGCCCAAGTTTGGTAGGTTTTGAGTCTTTACCAATACAGAAGCCTAAGAAATTCGCAAACAGGCTACAAAAAGTTAAACTTTGTAATTTGTGAACTAGTAAATTTGAAACAGATCCTCGACAAAATTTCAATGCCTGTAATGATTCGAGTAACTGCATTTTTTTCTTGAAAAAGAATAAAATAAGTTCGCAACAGCTGTAAACAATTGCTGATCCTTTCTGGAGCTTTCTATACCTTTCTATACCTTTCGTAAAATGGTCATTATTCTATTTAGATATGTGGGAGTACAGAATTTTGGTCTGCATTGAGATTTCTTTCCTTTCGGTATGCATGAGTTCGTGAGGTCAGAGAAATTCGAGATTAGTGTAGATGTGAAATTGAAGAATGAACTTGATGCACTCACTTATTTTGACCGGTTCAAAAACAAATCAGCAATGAATATGAACCAATGCCGTGAATCTGTTCCTGAATGTGTACACCAGAATGCTTGAATTCGACAAGCATACTAGTCAAAGACGCAACTCAAAGACTCAAAATCACACTCACTCCATAGTTCACTCTTAAACATTCTCCATCTTATTCATCTCGTCAATAACTATCCTGTTGAACCTCTCAGCATCATCAAGATAAAGATGGTGACCTGCATTGGCAAGCTCAATATACCTGCTGGTATGTGTAGCCGTACGGCTTATGTACTCGCTGCACATCTGGCCGGCCTCACGATCCATCCAATCTTCTGCACCATACAACCATACGGTGTCACATTTGAGCTTAGAAATCTCCCGAATAAGTGGACGTCTAGGCACTCCACCCGCACGTAACAGGTAGTTGAGCACGTACTCACCTGAGCCTTTGGCATTGAAAATTGCATATGTGTATCTATGGAGTAAATCCTGTT
Organism: Kuraishia capsulata CBS 1993; assembly: GCF_000576695.1. Classification (NCBI taxonomy): domain Eukaryota; kingdom Fungi; phylum Ascomycota; class Pichiomycetes; order Pichiales; family Pichiaceae; genus Kuraishia; species Kuraishia capsulata. Next base: position 423,607 of record NW_019172955.1, read on the forward strand.
CCTGCTGGGTGATGGTATCCATTGAAAACCTGCGAGAAGTCCACCCAGACACAAAAATTGAGCCCAGAGGACCAGTGTATCTCACTAGAGCAAAAGGTGAGACATTTTGGTTCCATAGCAGCTCAAACCATTTGGGGATCTTTGGTGCAGTCTCCTCATTCACCTCGTTGATACCGGCAGGAGAAACCATTAAAACCTTTCCAAAAAGGTTTGGACTTTTCATGTTCAGCTTAGCTGTGATATAGGCACCCATTGAGTGAGAACACATCATCACCTTATCCTTTGGCAGACCCGAAAGTCCGCGTCTGTCAAACCAGACCTGGAGCGACTGGGTAAACCAGTCTTCTACTTTTGTGGATTCCAGTGGCTCGTTGTGTGGAAAATCAGGCCTAGAAGAACAACCGTATCCAAGTAGGTCGATTGCATGAACAACCCATTCTGATTTGTGGTTTTGAGGAGCAGAGATCTGGTCAAAATTCTTGAGAAAAAAACCTAACCCAGCCCCATAGCCATGCACCATCACGAGATGGTTGTACCGTGAATTTGAGCCTTGGTCATAAGCAGGATCATATCCAGGAGGGTACATCACAAACTCGTTGATGTAGTTTCCAGAGTCATCAATAACGGTCTTGACGATCTCAGAAGTCCGACCACAACTGTCAAATTTCGAGGCATCTTGGCCGTAAAAAGGTAAGGTAGAAAGTAAATCAGTCTGAAACATGTCAAGGTCATGTCTAGCCATGTAATGTCCAAACGACTCTGTGAGAGACAACGGAAATGAGTTCGCAGACAGGATCTTGGACAGAGGAAGGCCTGCAGGTGGAGTAGAACGACGATATGGCGATCTCACTGACTCAGGGACAGACTCCACTTCTGATTGGCGACCAAAGTTCTTCTCTATATGCCGGTCAATTTGCCGCTGTTTCCTGGCAATTTCCATCGAGCGCAAAGACATGGAAGACCGCTGAACAGAACTTGAAGACAGCCTTTTGAAAGCCAGAAACACCACCGAAGGGATTTGAGCTCCCACAGGCGAAAATTTGGATTTGAAGTGGTGACAAGAGTTCATATTGTACTTCAGACGTATCGCCTGGTCTAGTTAAAGCATAGAAGGCCTGTGAGAATCAGGTTTGAAACGCGAAAGACCAACATTGAAAGCCCAACCTCGAGCAAAGCTAGCTCACACCCCACGAGTTGGGATGTCGTGTACCACCCATATGTGCGCCCAACAAAATGTGTAGTGCACCGTCCAACAAATCAATCCCAAAACGATCACAAGCCAAATTGTTGCTTACCTCAGCAACATCTTCCCACAGAGGCATGTCGACCGAAAACAGCGAGCCCTCAGAGAGTGGGTCGATTTCCCCTTCTTGGCAGGCCACAAAATGCCTGCAGGCATGTAGATGGAATAGATTGTTAGCGGACGAGTGGGGCATTATACCATCAACGTCGCGCCGAAATCGGTCTCGATGGAAACCCTTTTATCCCTCACCAAATTTTAAGTTCTGCTCGCAACCACCAATAAGACTTTGGTCAAGCCTCCGACGTGCTGCGTAAATTCACTGCTCGTGAGAGAATTTATTTGGACTCGGGGGGACTAAATTCTGGTATGCGAGGTGTCACTGTTCCCTCTTCAATCCGAATGGACGGGTTATTGCACTGCCACTGCACTTCAACCAACCATCTCTGGATAATTTCGTTGACAATGTCCAAAAAAATCACCAAATGCTTTTTCGAGGGTTAATTCCCGCATCACTGACTCTATTGTTTGAAAATGATTAATTGAAGTTGTTGTTTTGGAAGAGAAACAGGATAGTTAAAATTCGGGGAGAAGCTCCGATAACCAGTAGGAAGCCGACTGGAGGCTATAGCAATTTTATTCCTCTGATTTTCTCAATAATCCACCTTCCTCCGATACGAGTAGTTTAGTGCTTGAAAAATGTGCATTATTTACCTACAAATTTCTTGAAAAAAGTACGACGGAAAAAATTCTCCCGTAACGTTCTGACCTTTTCGGGTCTTGGCTGATGGAAAAGATAATCCGTGGGTGATGTTTACTTGGCGATGCTTCTGACTACGATATTTCAGATAACTGTTTGAAGTCGGACTGAGTCACAAGATCACTGCTAACCCAACGGCACATGGCTCTGTTAATGCTTTCTCTCGACTTCTTCATATGATATATACACCTTCTCTTCAAACAATGCAAATGCTTTCTGCCCCCTCTCCCCATATGTTCGATGTCCGCAAATTGAGTGTATGCGCCACGTGTGGCGCATATGCCGCTAATCTTTTTGATCAAATTTTTTCAAATTGGGATAGACCATACAGCCAATGCCTGGGCCTTTAAATATCGGCTCGCCTGACCCAGGTCCTCAATTCCTTCTCCCTGTCCGACTTTTTTCTAACCAAAAGCCAATCTCCCTTTCTTCCCTTTTTGTTGTTCCTTTTCGTCTAATCGCTGGAGAGAGATTAGTCTGTTTTAGAGAACCCGAGAGACAGATTTCAAAACGAGAGTTGAAGTCTGAGAGCAGAAAGAGATAACTTTTTTTCACCATGATTTTCGACAGAAAACAGGCTTCGCTTCTGGTGGCTTCGGCTTTTGCTGCTGTTGCCTCGGCCAAAACCCATTCGTACAACTGGACTGCCAGTTGGGTTGATGGTTACAACCCTGATGGGCTCTTTGAGAGACCAGTCATTGGTGTCAATGGCGAGTGGCCTTGGCCTGACCTGAAGGTCAAGAAGGGTGACAGAGTTGAGATTCTGCTCAACAATGGCTTCGAAACCTCCAACACATCGCTCCATTTCCACGGTCTTTTCCAACGTGACAACACCCAGATGGATGGTCCTCCATATGTTACCCAATGTCCAATTGCCCCAGGTGAAAGCATGCTGTACAACTTCACTGTCCCTGATCAAGTCGGTTCGTTCTGGTACCACTCGCACTCTGAGAGTCAATACGGTGATGGTATGAGGGCTGCTTTCATTATTGAGGACACTGAGGATTATCCATACGATTATGATGAAGAGGTCATCCTCACCGTTGCCGAATGGTACCACAAGGATGTCAAAACCCTGACCAAGGATTTCATGAACCGTTACAACCCAACTGGTGCTGAACCAATTCCTCAGAACCTTTTGTTTAACAACACCAGAAACAACTCTTGGGTTGTCCAACCTGACACCACTTACTTGGTTCACATCATCAACGTTGGTGCTTTCGTCTCTCAATATCTTTACATGGAGGACCACACATTCACCGTTGTTGAGATTGATGGTATCTATGTGGAGAAGAATGAGACCGAGATGCTTTACATCACCGTTGCTCAAAGATACACTGTGTTGATCACCACCAAGAGCGACACCTCTAAGAACTATGCCTTCATGCAAAAGTTTGATGACGATATGCTTGACACCATCCCAGGTGACTTGCTCCTGAACTCGACCAATTACATCGTATACAATGAGACTGCAGATCTCCCAACCGAATACTTCGTTGACTCCATTGATGATTTCCTTGATGACTTCTACTTGGAGCCTTTGACCAAGGAGGCTGCCTATGACGAACCTGATTACCAGATCGTGATTGATGTTGCTATGGATAACTTGGGCGACGGTGTCAACTATGCTTTTTTCAACAACATCACCTGGATTGCACCAAAGGTCCCAACTTTGACCACTGTCATGAGTGCCGGAGAAGATGCTACGAACCCATTGGTTTATGGTAACAACGTGAACGCTTTTGTCTTGGAAAAGGACGAGGTTATTGAGATTGTCCTCAACAACCAGGATACTGGTAAGCATCCTTTCCACTTGCACGGTCATGTTTTCCAGGTGATCGAGCGTGCCCAGGACTATGGTGATGAAGCTGTTCCAGTTGCTTACAACGAGAGTGCTCCATACGACGCTCCTGAGTACCCAATGAGAAGAGATGTCCTGTATGTCAGACCTCAGTCGTACTTCAGAATCAGATTCAAGGCCGACAACCCAGGTGTTTGGTTCTTCCACTGTCACATTGAATGGCATTTGACCCAGGGTCTGGCTATTGTTCTCATTGAGGACCCAGAAGGAATTCAGGCCAACCAAACCCTCTCTGAGAGTTGGTTGAACGCCTGTAAGACCAACAACATCCCAACTGTCGGTAACGCAGCTGCCAACTCCCAAGATTACCTTGATCTGTCTGGTGAGAACAAGCAGCATAAGGCACTTCCAGCCGGTTTCACCGCTCGTGGTATTGTTGCTTTGGTGTTCTCGTGTATCACCGGTGTCCTTGGTTGTATCTTCATTGGTGTCTACGGTATGGCTGACATTCCAGACATTGACCAAAGAATCGCCATGGACTTGGGTGCCGAAGACGCTTTGCTCGAAGATGACGAGGAGGAGGAGGAGGAAAGCAGCGCTCCTGAGACCGGAGCTTCTGCCTCCGAGGGTGCTTCAAAGACCAATTAGGTAAAGTCAGTAGGTTGTGTCTAGCTTGGCAGAAGACTAGTGTTTCTGCCTGAGCTTAGTATGCCACTCTGATATCTTTGTCTTTTGCGATTTTTTGTCAAACAGTTCAAAATTCGTTTGTTCTCCGTTTCTATGTTCCATTTTTTTGTTATCCAATCAATGTTGATCTTGGTGGTACCTCAAAGGATGTTTTTTTGACCTTTCAGTGTGTGTGAGGTCGCCCTTTGGGACTCTGCCATTTCAAAATTTGATTGGTTTGCAAGCAAGTTGAACATAAAAATGGGACAGACGCTTTTGTTTCTGTTAGCCCTCGAATTCTTCTGCTTTCTGGTTTTTTTGCCTTGTTGGCTGTTTCCTTCAAGTCTGCCCGCATACTAATATGTCGAATTGTGGACAGCCATCCGTCACTTCCTTACCCTGTGACGAGTGATTTGTTGTTTCATCTCTATCATCTATATCTCTCTCTCTCTTTCTCTCTCTCTCGCTCAGTCTCTCACCTTTGACGTTTCTCTCAACTACAAAACGTCAAAAAGGTTCTCTCAAAACTCTCTTATCTCTCCCAGTTCCCCGTGTTGATCACAGGTGAATTTCCATTTTTTCTTTTTTTTGATCAGTTGAACTTGCCCGGTTCGTGACTCTTGAATGTGAATACCAATATTTCCATATAATATCAATTTGTCTTGTAGAGTGTAATGACTAGCTTCAAGATTCAAGATCTCAGCTGTGGCGTGGCCTATTTGGCTGATAAGCCCAAATTTGAGTCTTGCACTGGCAAACCTGGCCGCCATCCTGAAGACCCAATGACAGATCTGGTTTCGATATCTTTTACACCACCACAATTAACGCAATTTGTACCGAATACTTTGCTCAGGTTCAATTTTGAGTTCAAAGAAACCCAGAAGTTCAAACCAATGGGACTTATCGAAAGTCTGTACATTGCAGACCAAAAAGGGTGAGTACAGGTTTACAATACAACAGATACGACATCTTACTAACCAATCCACCAGAAAATTACTTTTTGAATACTCCCTGAGGCCGTCAACTCCCGGGCATCAGTATATCTTCAACAAGTTGCGATATGCAAAAGACGACAAGAAAGATGACGTGAATGAGCTCAAAGGCGGATGTTTCCTCTCCGGTCTGGCTTCTCTGGTGGAGCTGGAGTCGAACCTGTTTGTTGCATGGAAGAAGTTGGGGCCTCTCGTGGTGATTGTTGTTGGAAGTGGATATACTTCGCCTGTGGAGGTGGCATATACAAAAGAGAAGGTGGTAGACGAAGGCGAGACTTCGGAGGAAGAATCCGAAGAGGAATCTGAGGAAGGGTCTGAGGAAGAGTCGGAGCAGGAGTCTGTGGAAGAGTATGAGGAAGAAAATAATGAGTTCCAAGAATCAGAATATGAAGAGGAGCGAGACGAGTCCGAAAATGAAGGAGAACAACTCACAGGGACAACGAATCACACGGCTACAAATGTCAAGATTCATCCAACGTACAATCCGCTTCTTTACCACGACTTCATAGATCGGGTTATATCGGCCATGAACCTCTTTCTCGGGAAACCCATCACAGTGGCCCTTGTTGAGTCAAATAGCGATACTCTGGTGCTGCTGCTGCAGGAGATGGTGGACGCGGACTATCCATATATCACCGATCTTAACCAGCTGAAGGACCTCTTACCAAGCTCTAGCATCTTGAAGTCTTTTCTCGACAGAACCAAAAAGTTCTCCGAATCTGCCCAGAAATCATTCTCGAGGCAGGACACGTTACCTGGACGTGGAAATGTGAGTGTCAACCGTCCTGTTCCGTCTTCAGCTAAGGGAACTGGCAATGGCTCTGTCTGGGAGAAATCGGGATCTTCTACACCATGGAGGAGAAGTAACGTCAAGTACACCAACAACGAGATGTTTGTGGATGTGACCGAAAGGATTACGGTAATCATTCCTCCTTCAAAATCAGGAAGGTCCAAAAGTTCAAAGAAAATTCCCCAGGGATCAGCGTTCTACAGCAGTTCCTCGTACCTGGGGTCTCAAAACACCACCAAAAGTTTCACCACGCCCATAGTGGCACGCATAGACGGAAAAGTTATATTCACATCGCGTTTATCTGGAATCCCCAATCTTAAGCTGGTGATGTCTCCGGGTCGGCACGATCTGGGAGTGCCTTCATTCCACCCATGTGTGGACATCGCTCAATGGGTGCAAACACCCGGAACACTATCCTTTGTTCCTCCAGACGGTGCTTTCAACCTCATGGATTACTCCATTGATCTGCTGAACAACCCGTTGTACTCAGACAATGCCAGGGAGCTGTCTAGTTATATGGGTCTGGTATCCGTTGATCTGACAGTGGGTCTGGGCCTCAACGCGAACGAGTTCGAGATCCAGGTGAACACAACCAGCTTCAAGGCAGTGAAGGGAGTAGACGATCTGAAGCTGGAGATTGTGATCTCCGATCCTGGCTCCAAGGCTGGCGACTCCGATGAAACCCCGTTAACTCTGAAGTCTCTACGTATGACCCACGGTGATTTGCGAATGACCGAGAAAGGTACCTACGAATGGGGTTTCGACAAGCTGTTGACTCTGGGAGTTCATCCTTCATTCAGAGGTGCCCTTCTATCTGATTCTGACTCGAATGCTAATTCCAACAACGCGAGTGACGACGAAAGCATCACCGCCAGGTTGCCCAAAAGACCGTTACAACCAAAGTTCGTCCGAATGAGTTATGGAAATAAGGGATGCCTGCCCAGTGGTATCAAGGTGGACTTGCTCAAGATCACTAGTGCCCAAGGCCTTGGCGAGAATGTGAAGCCATACAAGGGTGTCAAGTATATAACCGAGATTGGCCAGTATGTTCTCCGTTGAAGGTACTTTGAAAGCAAAGGGATGAACAATGTGCGAAGCGCTTTCTGTATATCGTCAAAAACCACAGGCTATTGCCTAAAATCGTCTCTAATATCCAGCTCCGGTGATATTTGTAGAATAACCATGTCTCGGCTTTTTCACAATCCCGTTCTTCAAAAGGTCAATAATCTGGTCGAGATCGTCAACAACCTCGTCAATTTCTGGTATCTCGTCTATCAGATGGGCATTGTGCTCGTGTCTAACTAGGATCACTATACAGCCTGCATTCAAACCACAGTAGATGTCGTCTCTGGAATCACCAACCATGATCATGGACTCTGGTGAAACACCCCACTTTTCGGAGATATGAAATAACGCATCAGGAGCAGGCTTGGTGGGCTGAAAGGCACGTGTGATCAAAGGCTCAGTGAGCGTTGCGTCTGGCAAGAAGTTCTTGAGCAAATGTTTGACAGGTTTCTAAACCGTTAGTAGAGGCGAAAGTCGCTGAAAAGAAAATTTGACTGACTATCTGGTTTCTCGTGCAAATTGTCAACGGAACGTTCGAGTCGTTTAGAAACGCGAACAGGTTGGAAAGCCCTTTCTGGGGTATCTGATGCGAAGTTAGTATCATTTCATGAGGCCACCATTCCTCATACATACCATTTCGTTCATCGCTTTTTCTTCGACTTGTTCGATTTTTAGCTCTGCTGCACGTTTTTGTTCTCCTGAAAGAGAAGCCATCTTGGATAGAATATCGATATTTGTATTCTCAATGCCCAGTTCTGTTCGCATGACCTCTAATGGGAGGTTAGTCACGGAGTGAAGAATCATTTAACCTCCATGAAATTCAATAACCGGGGGTAGTAAAGTTGATAATACTCACTGAACATCCATGACTAGAAATGTCAGTAAATGTCAGTAAATTGCATATTTTTCTCTTGTTTTCAAATCAACCCGTACGTACCTGGGGTAGACAAAGGGTTCCGTCCATGTCGAACACAGCGCCCCCTAAAGCAACATCCGAGGAGTTGACAGGACGAAGGATCGTGCGCTTTAATGCAGAGCTAACGGTCATTTTTGCTTTTTCAAATTAGCAAGATCTGAAAGAAATCTGATTACTCTCCGGATCTGAACAAAGAGCATCTACGACTTATCTATAACTGATCTATGACTGATCTATTACCGAATATGTTATCTTGTGGCCGGTACACTACCAGGGGATGCAATGCTAAACTGCATTGGCTGGCAATGCCGAATTGAGATTACAGACAAGACACAACGCCCTCTTTTTTCCAAGTTTAAAACAAATTGGCGTATATTTGACGATGACGTCTGCAATTCCGTACGACCCGGAAGATTTTGATAACAATCCATTTTCGGAGCACAGTGTGATACAGACTGGGGACGGCTTTGTGGGAGGACCTGTAGGGTCTGTTTATTACAATGATAACGGGGAAGAACAAGACGCAGATCCCAGTCCACAGCCCGAACAGCCTGTGGCCCCATCAGTGATATCTGAGGACCATTCCAAAGATCCTGATTCGTTTTTCCACAAGGAAGTGTCGCAATTGGACCTGAAGAAGTTTGTACCAGAGCGTTTCCACGCTAAATCGTTTGGAATGGCCATCAAAGTGGCGGACATCGAAAAGAATGGAAACACATCTTCCGCTTACCGGAATCCCATAGTCAAGTTGAATGCGGAAGTGCGGAAACTTCCTGGCTTCAGAAAAACTGCCTACAAGGAGATAAGAAGGACATACAAGGAGCTTGATGCTCTCTACAGATACTTGATGTATAACAACATCGAAGTGTTCGTACCAGCCCTGCCGGCTATTCCTACCCTGTACAACTTTGGAAGCATAGAATTTCAGACGACGCTGACGAATCTGCTCCAGGACTGGTTCAACCGTATCACGAGTAACGCGATTTTGGTGAGGAACCAGGAGTTCGTTCTTTTTCTGGAACAAAATGATTTTAGTTATTCGCCTTCGAAGACAAAGCCAGCAACGAACTCAATTATGGCAACTGGTTTGAAGAGAAAGACTCTCAAACAATTACACCCCCCCTACGATGCCTCGCAAGAACTGGCTGAGTTCAGACCTCTGATCAAGTCTGTGTATCTAGCTTCGCAGGGATTGGTGCGGAATCTGGAGAAAATTGCCAAGCTGGAGAAAAATGCAAATACTAGCATTTCGGATTTTTATTCGAAGCTGCAGGAACTATCTGGGTTGGAACTTGTGAGCCAGGACATGGCTAACATGTGGCTTAAGCTGAATAAAGTGTTGCAACTGGCCAACGAGATGGAACTTGTGAAACACCTGAATTTTTCCTCGGTACTTATAGAACAATTTCTGCTAGTTACAGAGGACACATACAACATCAAGGAGGCCTTGACGAATCGCCATCTTCTCATGAGGGAGCTGGTTCAGGCGGAAGAGTCCACCAAACGGAAACATGCAAACATTTCCCGCTTGAAGAGCAAATCAATTATTGACCCCTTAAAAGTGGACGAGGCCATCAAGGCTTTGGATGCTGCCACGAACTGGGAGAAAGAACTAACCTTTCAAGTGAAACGAACTACTTACAACATGTTGCTGGAATCGAGAGAATATACCGATTTTCTGACAGTTTCTCTCAGAAAGACCTTCAAGCAGCTTGCTCAGCAGCAAATCCAAGCCGAACGCAAAAAGTTGGCTCTATTGCACTCCACAAAATTGATTCCTCCTAGCGACTCTCTGGCTAGACTAGGCAGAGAACATACTACAGCCAGACTGAAATCGCCATCTCGTGTTCCCACAGAGAGGAACGGCAATTCGTGGACTTCCAGACCCAAACTGGTGTTTGATAACGAGTCGCCCCAGAAGCCCGTCACTGAGGAATACAGCGAGTATTTGAGCGATTCCAAGGCTTCAGCCCCGGTGCCTGACTTGACCTCTAAGGGCGAGGTAGTGGCCGAAGAGATGAGTGTGGATGCCAAGAGTGCGGCGACGTTATTGGCAGGGTCGACATTTTGAACAATAAGTCAACCATAGAGAGAAAGAAGCTTCAGAAAGCCGCAGTCCATGCTTAGAGTCCTTACTTAAGGCTCTTTCGCCTTTCCCCCCGATTTGTTTCTCACATTTCACTCAAAATCTCATTTCAGTTGTTTTGTAATTTCGAAAATGAAAATCTTCCGAACCCTCAAACACAGTTAATAAATTACACTAAAATCTAACCAACCTATTTAGCAATTATCGCTCTGCCTGAGCCCCAAAATCGGCCGGGCACACCCATATGAGCTCATCGGCAGCAAACGTTTGGGCCGAAGCCAAGAAGGCTTATGATTATTTATTACAAGCACGCTTAAGGCTATGGGTTTAACAGATACGCAAAGTCTCAATCCTTGAACCATAAACCCATTTATATACCCATCCAAATGTTCAAAAAGAATTCGCTTAGAAAACACGGGAGCCAGTCGCCTAGCGGATCCATAAGAGCGGTTTCGGGAACTTCTCCCGTGCCCTCTTTCAATGCAGTTACGAATGCAATTAAAACAGCAGGACAAAAAGATTTATCAGACGGGTTGGATTCGAATCTCTTCCGAGTGGATGATTTGCACCATTACGGAGTTTCGGGTGCGGTTGTGTCGTTCGCATACGATCCCATACAGAGCTTACTGGCACTGTCAACAGACGAGGGTAAGGTTTATGTGTATGGCCAGCAGAGGGTGGAAGCTGTTTTCGAGCTCAAGACACATCTTCCAATAACCACGTTGAAGTTTTTGAGAGGAGTGTTTGTGGTAGCAATTGACGCCAAGAGCACCATCTTCACGCTGTCGTTGCATACCAATAAGATCATCTCCACCTACGTTGCACCTGCTCTCATCACTGCGATCGACGTTGACTATTCACTGGAATATTTACTTCTGGGGCTCCAAACCGGAATTGTATGTGCCTTTGACATCGAGAGAACACTTTTTGCAGATTTTCAGCTGGCGAATTTGCAAAAGGAGATCATGCCGAACGTGGAGACTTCGCCCGTGGTGGCTGCGAGATGGCACCCCAGAGATTTTGGCACCATACTGGTGGCCTACAACTACGTGGTGGTGTCTTACTCGATAATTGAGGCTAAGATCATTAAGACCTTCGTGTATGATATTCCCAAAGGAGCTCCTGGTGGAGAGAACGCCAGACCCGAATTCGATAGGTTTGGGGTCTACAAGCCCAAGGTGCGCAACGCTCTGTGGCATCCCAACGGTCTCAACATAGTGGTACTTCACGAGGACAATTCCTTGGTGTTCTGGGATGCCAAGACGGAAACTTTGCTGCAAGCACGGACATTATTTGACACGTATGTGAACGTGCCGGCAAATGGACCTTCGTTTGGGTCCAACAGGAGAGTGACTCCGATCATCAAGTTGGCGTGGCTGTGTCAGAACGACCCGGAGTACACCTCCCTGCTGATATGTGGAGGAGACTCAGAGGCTAGCGAGGGGGTTCACAATCTTATCAGAATGGACTTTGGAGCAGCTCCGAAGTACTCCATCACGTCGTACGAAAAGATGGGCAAATACTATGCCCAGCCCATCGAGCAACGGGTGTTCCCGGTTCACTCCTCCTCAAACATCGTGGATTTCTTCCCACTTGGAGAGTCCTCTCCGTATTTCTCTGGAAACCACAACCCCAAGATCGTGGCCGTTCTTTTCGAGAATGGCGAGCTCAAATTCATGAACTATCCAACTGGAAATTTGAGTTATACTGCCGAGCTTTTCCCCACAACGGTTGCGTGGCTCAACCCAAAGATCACGTGCTCTCTTTCGTTTGCGGTCCCAAAAACAATGTGGCTAGGAATGTTGTCAGCGAAAAAGCGTAAACTTGGCGCTCTTTTGAAGGGAGGAACTCCAGCAAGACACAGATATAGAAAGTTTGATCTCAAGTCTGTGGTGGTAACCGGTCACGAGAACGGTTATGTCAGATTGTGGGACTCTTCTGCGGGTGAGCTAGACAGTGACTCTTTGTTTGAGATTGACATATCCCGAATTTTGCTCGATGATTCCCCCGAGTTTGGGATAAAGAAGGTGTCGTTTGCCCCAGAAACCGCCGAGTTATCTTGTGCTTTGTTCAACGGGGACGTTATGCTTTTCAAGTACCAGAAAAACCGCAACTTTCTGCCGACTGTGGGTGACTTGAACAGACGTCTGTCCAGCATGGAGATTAAAAAGAATGACAAATTATTAAACGATATAAGTGATCGAGCACCAAGGGATATTTCCGAGGGGTTCTTACCCTCTTCATTGCTCAGGGCCAGAACCGGTACTGTGACTGCGGTGTGTAACAGCAGCGTGGGATTCGTGGCTGTTGGATATGAGGATGGTACCATTATTGTTATTGACAGAAGAGGCCCGGCAGTCATATACAACGATACTCTCAAGGATAAGGGTCTTGCAATCAAGCTGGTGGCCACTTCTATTGAATTTGCAAACTCCCCTCAGTGCATTGAGCAGGGAGCCCTCTTCACGATGTATGTTGGAACGAGCATAGGAAGACTTCTGACGTATGACATTGCTCGACTACCCAATAGGCGTTACGAGGTCAAGTATTCTGATTCTGCGGATGCTAACGAGTCCGAAATCTTGACCATTCTTCCCTTGATGGCCGATTCCGGAAGACCCAACTACGCAACCATGGGGTTCACACCTTCTTCAGAGACATCAAATCTGGTTGTCACTGTCTCTTCGTCTGACATTCGTGTCTTGAAAGGATCACAAAAGGTTGCCCGCAAGAACTACGGAAAGGGCATGGTGGCCGTGGGTGGAATCACAGGAAGAACCATAGGAACCAACCCGACCAACTCCAAAGTAGTGTTTGCTTTGATATTGGTGCTCAACTCCAACCAGGTTAAAGTGTTGTCCATTCCTGCATTGCACGATATCAAGACTCTGACACTTCCGTATACCTTGAACAGAAGGTACTCTTCTCACAGCTCGATCCTGCCCATGGGAGATGTGTTTCTGAGAATCAATGACACGGAAGCTGCTCTGATTAACATCATGGGACTTCGTGATACTGGAAATAACGCTCACGATGTGAGGCTCTTCAATAAAGATCTGGTGATTCCAAGTCACCCAGCCGTGAACACTATGCACGTGATGATCGGTAACGTCAAGGTGCCAACTTATGAAGACTTCTGCATGGTAATGAGCGGTCCCCATCGTACCAAGGCTACCCGTGCAGAAGCTCAACTTGCTTTTGCCGTGTCACCTTACAATCCTGCAAATATCAAACTATTGGGTAATACGGCCACGCCCTCTTCAGCCTATTACGACGAAGAGGTTCAGATGAAGCGTCAATTGAGCTATTCTAAGCCAAAGAGCCCACGGACTGGAAAATGGTTCCCTGGTGTTAATGCCAGTATGAGGAAGGCGTATTACAATGTGTCAGATCAGATAGACACAGCCCAAGAGACGGTCGACGACTATGCAACTAAGATGAAGGATGAGCTGAACGCCGAGACGACTGAGGCCAGAAACGGGCTTCTTTCTGCTTTGGTCAAAACCAAGCTGGGAATTTGAAATAGAAAGATCGGAAACCTGATTGGTTAGTTCTATAGCGTTGATTCAATTTGCTTCACTTAATCATGAACAAAATACTCTTTTTTGCTTTGACTCGATCTGAGTAACCCGTCAGTGGGATTCTATATATATTTCACTGTAAATGTAGACGAAGAAACGTAGACAATCCTCAGATAATCTCCTTGCCCTTCAGAGCAGCAGTAACTTGACCATAAACAGTTTCAACGGGCTGGTCACAAGACAACCTTATCACCTTGCCCTGCTTATCGAAGTACTCCACTACCGGATAACTCGTTTCCACAAAGGTCTTGAACCTCTTGGAGATGGTCTCAGCATTATCATCCGTTCTACCACTGGTCTTTCCTCTCTCCAACAGTCTCTTCAACATCACGGCTTCGGGACAGTCGAAGAACAAGGTGAAGCTAGACTGGGCCACTTGCTCTTCAAAGGTGATCGCCTGGTCCATCTTTCTAGGGAACCCGTCAATCAAGAACTTGGTTTTACCCTTGCCAAATTCCTCCTTCATTGCCTGTTCTAGCAGTGCGATGGTAATCTCCTGAGGCACAATCTGTCCATCTTTGATGTACTGGGCAATCAACTCTCCATACTTGGAGCCGGGCCTCTGCTGCTCCGCCCTGAGAAGGTCTCCTGCTGAAAGGTGCACAAATCCGTAGCCGGCCACCAATTTTGCACACTGCGTGCCCTTGCCAGAGCCTGGACCTCCGAGCACAAAAAGCACCGAGACTTCGCCTGGTTTGAATGCTGGACTCAGTACAGGTTCGATATAAGCTCGAGGGGCTTGGGGTCGTTAGTGAGAAATTCCCTCAAATTTGCACCAAAAATCTAAACTTACGCTTCACTGGCGTCGTGGCCGAGTATAGTGTCGTTCCTACCGCCAAAACTCCGAGAACGGCCAAAAGACCCAGCTTCTTGCCGTTGCTAGCAGGTGCCGAGGAATAGCATCTGGCTCCTGATCTTGCAGATACAGCAAATGGCACTCTCGTAATGTGGGAGCTTATACCACGTAGCCCAACAATAGGTCTTGCAATTCTAAGCATTTTTAGAGGAAGCGGTATGGAGCTGGTGGAATTGTTCGAGGTGGTGATCTGTCATGTCTTGTCTTCGGTGAGATCTCAAGTGTGCTGAGTAGGATTGGTGGGTACACTTAGCGGGGTATACACGACCAGATCAAAACACGTTATCACGACCGCCGAAGAAGCTACGTTGATATAACCGTTCAGTGCCTTCTTTGACGGTTTGTTTTTGATCTGCTCATAATTACAAGATGGTGTTGAAACAGTTCAGTTACGATGTGGGGTATCCTGTATATGGGGCCAAATTTTTGAATGAAGACACACTACTTATTACGGGTGGTGGTGGAGAGGGAAACAATGGTATTCCGAACAAGCTGACTGCCCTGAAAGTTGACTTTTCGAGGCCAAAAGCGCTCAAGAAGTTCCGTGAGCTTTCTTTGCTTGACAACGAAGACTCGCCGATGAGTTTGGACGCGAGCAAGGGTGTGATAATACTGGGTGTCAACCAGGACTCTGCTTCCATCAAAAACGGTACGAACAAGCACTTTCGCAAATTCATTTATTCGAACGAACATCTGAAAGCGGTTGACTCGGCACAGATTTCAGATAGCCGGGTAAGTACAGAATACCAGAAACTCACTGTTTTAACTCCAGATGGTGCAAAAGCTGTTATCGCCATGTCGAAAGACCCTTCCACAATATATGTGGTTGACACCAACGATCTGGATGTACAGTTTGAGATCAAAGCATCTGGCGATGTGAAGGACATTTGTATTTCTCCCGATGGAAAGGTAGCGTGTTACATCACCGCATCTACACTGGAGACTGTGTCTACCGTCACTGGAAGGACCGTTTTGAAACACGATTCTTTCCCGGAATTTGCGCTTGGAAAGGTGGCTTTCTTGGACAACAACACTATACTTATTGCAGGAGTATTAAAACAGGGCGGTGGGGTTGTTCTTGCAGAGTTTTCCATTCCAAAGTCTGCTGTTGTGAAATCTAGAGTCGTTTCTAAGAAACTCAAGGGAATAACCTCCATGGATGTCAGTCACGGCTTGGTGGCTTTGGCCGGTAGTGATACCTCCATCACAATAGTGCGGGCTACAAGCTTGAAAATTATATCCACCACATCTCAGGTGCACAATTTTGCCATTACCAAGATTACCTTTTCGTCTGATGGTACATACCTGGCCAGCGTGTCTGCTGCAAACACCGTAAACATCATCCTGATTCCCAAGAATTTTGCTAGTGCCAAATCAAAGGTGTCCTCAGTTATAGGATTCCTTTTCTGGAGTGTACTGCTGGGCGTTTTGGCCATGTTCGTTCAATGGTTTATCCAATCTGGTAACGCCGCTGCGATATTCGAGAAATCTGTCAAGCTAATAAAGAAGACCCCTCATGACAGCACTCCATACTTCAAGATCGAGCCTATCGCTCCGAGTGAAACATTCATAAAGATCTCTTCCTCATCTGCCTATTCATACCGGTCTTCCTCTACGACTACGTTGAGCGAAGAGATGTTCACGATTTTGCCTGTTGGTGAACCAGATGTCAAGATTGGTAAAGACGAGCCTGAAAAGGTTGCTACAATCCTACCAGTTGGTGAACCGGACGTCAAGATCTCATCCGACGAACCAGAACAACTGGCCTCTATCCTCCCAGTGGGTCAGCCAATCATTCACACTAATGCAGAAACCAAGTATGTACCACAGCCCGACTTGTCAAGCTCCACGGAAAGTGTCCAAGAGTCGATATACAGAGAGCCAATTACTAATACTCAATTCGATACAGAAACTCCGCATCTCACTGATGACGACCTATCTGTGGGTGAGACGAAGAGTGCACAAAGTGCTAGTTCAGCAATAATACCGCCAAGAGAAGCTGCCAATGCTTCGGGTATTGATTCTGCTTTAGCTGAGACTGTTTACTCTGTTACAGAATCGGTAACTGACTCTGGGTCCGATATTGAAACGGAGACAGAGAGAGAAGCTGAGGTGCAAGCGGATATTGGGATTGAAACTGGGACCGAAGTCAAGCGTGTGACAGAGGCTGAAAACGAGTTTCAAACTGAGACAGGAACAGAGTTGGTTACGGACATTGATTTTGATACAGAAACCTCTACAGACGCTTTAACGGAGACTGATACTGAGATTCAAACCGAAACCGAAACCGAGGTGGTAACCGAGACAGGGTCTGAAACACAAGTAGAAATTAGCATGGAAACTTTTACAAAGGAGTCCTCTGTTACTGGAGTCATTTCTGAGACTGAGACTGAGTCAGTGACCGAGTCGGAAGTTGAGTCAGTAACCGATTCTGAGGCTTCTGAGACTGATGCTGAATCCGATGTTGGGTCTGTGACCGAGTCTGAGGTTTCCGAGACTGATACTGAATCTGGGGTTGAGCCGTCAGTGACTGCGTCTGAAGTTGAGTCTGAAGTTGAGTCAGTGACCGAGTCTGAAGTTGAGTCATTAACCGATTCTGAGGTTTCTGAGACTGATGCTGAATCCGATGTTGAGTCTGTGACCGAGTCTGAGGTTTCCGAAACTGATATTGAATCTGCCACTGACTCAAGAGTCACCGAGACTAAAGATTCTGAGGCAGAATTAGAAAATTTCACTGCTGAAGATGCCACAAAGGCCAAATCATCAACTGTGTCAGCTTCAACTGCTGAAGAGATAACCTCAACAGGACCAGAGGTTGCGGTGACTCCAACCCCCGTGAAAGCTGCTGATGGAGAGGAAGAAGATATAGATGGTGAAGCAGATGAGGAGAATGACGAGGATGATGAGGACGAAACTGTCACGTTGGAGGTGACATTGACTTCCACCCTCACTCAAACGGTTACCGAAGACCAACCTGAAACTGTGGTTACTAAGGCTTCAAAATCTACCGCGACTGCAGAGTGGAACTCTGCTGCTACTGCTACTGCCACAGTGGTAGAGATTTTGACAGTTTTTCAGACGATTGTGGAAACTATTGTGGAGACTGTTACCGCAAAGCCACTGCCAGTCCATGATGACTTGTAGGACAGACAGGGTGCTAAAGGTATAGGCCTCAGACGACCATCATCTATTACAATGAACGAGACGCCATGCCATTGAGAGAGTAGCAAAGAAAACAACGTATAGTTTGACAGGCTCGATAACTCATAGATCTGTATAGGTTGTATTTATATAACAGCAATATGTACTACCATATTAACGTCTCTAATCCTTAATCGCCCTTATCTCTGCCATCTCCACTATCTTTGCCCTACGCACGACCCCCGCAATCCCAAGTACACACTCATAATTAGTCTTGTTTGTGGTTTCTAATGTCTATTGGTATTCTCTTCTGTCCGTCATCAGCTCATTTATCTTTGCATATTTTGTTTCTTTGGATTGGGAGACATTGATTTGGGCTAAGGAGTCCAAGTTATAATCAGACCGGCTTGTTTCAGCTTTACAACTCTTGAACAGCACATGGGAGGCAACTCGGCCCCACCCTCGAACAGCCGCAACAAATCGGCGAAATCGCAGATTTCGTTGGTACTGAGCTGTATACTAGCTCTTATATTTGCATTTGGTTATTTAGTGTATGGAGTGGGTTGGTTGGGAGGAGGAATGAGTTTAGCGGAGGATGCCGCCACGGAGATGAAAGCACAACAAGCCAAGGAGACATTCACAATAAGACACTTGTTTCACCATAATACTGGTGAGAAACATTTGACTCATAGAAGACTAGATTTGACACCAGAATTACTAGAATCGGAGGCCTTTTCTACCAGCAATGTCGAGACAATCGCACAATATGGTGCAGAGGAAGAAGATCAAACGGCTCTTTCGTTGTGGTTTGCAGATCAATCGCCATGGTCGAAGCCGTTGAGTCTCAAATCGGATTCCATGACTATTATGAGACTGGTAGAGCGGGCACCCGACTTTGTTGAGTCGTATTTGGCATATGCATTAGAAGTTGGCAGCCAAGGAATCGCAGGTATACATTTGGATTGGGCGGAAGAGGAGGACGTGCCGATTCCGAATGTCACGGACAAACAGACGGTGGTGAGTCTGGCATTAATGGCTTCCAATGCTTATGTCAAGATTCCTGGGAAAGGTGACTGGCAGGATGTGGGACAGCAGTGGAATGACACAGATGGGTTTGGATGGATGGATGACGGCATACGAGGTCATGTTTTCGCGAATGAAGACAACTCCACAATTGTTGTGGCTATCAAGGGAACCAGTGCCACTGGACTGACAGGAGGGACAGATAGTGAGACTTCTATCAGTGACAAAGTGAACGACAACCTGCTGTTTTCTTGCTGTTGTGCACGAGTTTCATACATGTGGCAGACCGTTTGTGACTGTTACGAATCGTCATATACATGCAATCAGAAATGTCTGGAGAAGGAGATGAAGCGGGAAGATCGATACTACCGTGCTGCAATGGACATATACAGAAACGTGAGTTCTCTGTATCCGGACGCAAATATCTGGCTGACGGGCCATTCACTCGGTGGTGCCCTTAGCAGTCTTGTAGGGAGAACCTATGGGTTGCCAACAGTGACATTCCAGGCCCCGGGCGAGCTTCTTGCTACTCGCAGACTTCATCTTCCAATGCCGCCCGGAATACCTACCAGGATGGAGCATATTTGGCACTTTGGTCACACTGCAGACCCGATTTTCATGGGGGTGTGTAATGGAGCGAGCTCTACATGTGCAGTTGCCGGCTACGCAATGGAAACTCAATGCCATTCTGGAAAGGTTTGCGTTTATGATGTCGTGACAGATCTTGGCTGGCACGTTTCAATCACCAACCACAGGATACACACGGTGATAGACAACGTCCTGCTTGAGTACAACACAACTGCGCAATGCGTAATTCCTCCGCCATGCCACGACTGCTATAACTGGAACTTTATCGTTGGCGACGAAGACCAGAAGAAGAAAACAACCACCACCAGACACACATCCACCTCTTCGACAAGCAGTGAGTCTGCGACGCCAACGGACCCAGCTGATTGCCTGAAAAGAACTTGGTATGGTCGTTGCATCAAATGGGCAGACGGTAAGTCTTCTAGAGAGAAACCGTCGGCTACTTCTACATCAAATACCAAAACATCGAATCCCTCCAGTGCTCTGCACAAGAATTCGACTCTGGTGACTAGAACTATCACGAAGAGCTCCTCGGTGATAATAGCCCCCACAGCCACTTCGCATACTCCAGACTATCCTGATTCTCCCAAGAAATGCGTTGAATACAGTTGGTTAGGTTACTGCAAAAGGTATGAGGGCGATGAATAAAGGCTTGCCCTAGTTCACATTGATTTTACACGCTTGAAGCACACGTTTTGAGCACCCACTTGATTGTCTTTTACATAGCAATATACAACAATCGAGGCGGAACTCGCCATCCTCAAATAGTTTTCACCGGCCATTCTTCCGTGTCTTTTGGCCCTAAATCGAGTTAAAACAACCGCCTGGCGCTCTATCTATCACCCTGTGAGAATAATACACTTAGGGATAGAGTTGCCTGATCTGGCCATGGCGCGCGCTAACTCTCTGAACAATCTCCCACTTCTGCAGGGAGGCAGATGATGCCACCCCCAAAGGGGGGAACCCGCTCTCACAATAAAAAGAGCACCGTTTCTGGGGGTGAACCTGGGCTAGTGGTGGACTCCGACAAATTCGCGAAGCGCCTGAAAGAAAAGCGGAGAAGCCACATTCTTCTTTGATTTTCTTTGGTTTTCGAGTTTGTAAGTGTCTTTTCGCGTTTGTACGGCTCGCGTCTTGGCTCCAAACTAACCGCGTGCTAACACTTAATAGGCTCAGTTACAATAATGGCAATCTCTACGCGCCAAAGACGTTTCGCTGCTTTTACTGCGGCCACTGCCGTTGTGGTTGGCGCTGGCGCCGTTTTTTTGCAGACATATCCACATCTTGATCCCACCGAAAAGATCAAAGCGTTTCTATACTCCAAACTGCCAAGCCAGGCGAATGAAGAGAGTGAGGATTCGGCGCTTACGGAAAGTAGTTACGCTTTGCCCGAAAGTTCTGTTGAAGAGTGGTCAGAGGAAGATCTGAGAAGGTTTTTAGAACAGGTGAGTTAATATTGGTCTTTTTGAGTTTTGGGGAGTTTTACTAACGCGTTTTATAGAAACAAGTGGTTGCGCCTGAGGGAGCGGCTGTGGAAGAGCTTTTGGCGTTGGTCAAGTCGCTGAATGTTTGAAGTTGTATTAGCTGGTCAAATCTGGTGGTTTCGTTATTACGTGATCAACCAGGTTTCTCATTTTATTGTCTGTCTATGAGTCGGGATATTTGTTCTATATCAGTTCTATATCTATATTTAATCACAATCCGTTTAAGACATCGTTTCAGTACGTGTTTGAGAGCAACCGCTTTCCAGTTGAAGGGTTCTCTTTGAGTTCTAGATTAGGTGTGATGAACGCGAAGCTAATCACTACCAGACCCTGAGATGAGTGCTCAGGATATTTAATCCAACTGCATTGGTGAACATGATCACTGTGGTGATTTCGTTGTCGCATAAAGTTCCTTCCCGTCAACTTCATAATGACCTCCTGGAAGATCCATCTCAGGAATAGAGAGGCTCCTTTCTCGCTTTCTAATTCTTTGTATCTACTCGTCTGTGCCCTTCTGACCCACAAGGTCCATTCGACTTCATTTCGTGGCTTTCCTCCACGACTCCATTCCTCTCTGAAATATTTCGTAGGTCAGGCCAACCCGCTCACTTGGGATGTGCAAAAACTTTACACCAAGATCCCGCTCAACATCTTTGTTGCGCATCTCATCGTCAAAAAGACACATTTCTGAAAAAGCAATCTTATTCCTCTCTGCTAATCGTTTCAAATGCCTCACTTTGGAACCCTGTCCCCATTCTGAATCTTCGAAATAGCCATCTATTCTGAAGTGGCTCAGTAGATCGCGTGCGATCCTAGGTGCAGCGGTCCGACTTGCACTGTAAATTTGGACTCCGTTATCCTGAAGCTCCTGGAGAATCCGCGGAACATCTGGATACACCTGGAGCTTGTATCCGTACGAATCCACCACTAGGGGTCTTTCCCGCGTTCCTCCAGCCTTCTCCAGTTTAAGCGGAGGGCTTAGATGTGTATCACACCAACAAGCTAGAGGCGTTAGTCACCGAATCATTGCGAAGGGAAAGATTTTGGTCTGAACTCACGCCAAATAGTGTAGTCCAGGTCAAAGACAACGGCTTGGGGATATTTGGCCATTGGACAATAATATCTTTAGCAAGCACCGGAGAAATAATACCGTTATAGACTGTTTATAAACGGTTTGTGGCGTATCATATCTCATCCGTCAAAGCATCGCCTCCATTTGGAGGTTGTTTCCCGATTGGGAATATGATTGGAACACACACGACCTTCAACTAAACTGTGGGGGGCAAATCGGCTGGCCCCCTGTTTCCTGTCAGTATTTCTTCTCTTAAACTTCAACCGCTGGTTACGATGTCATTCACGGTTGTAACTGTTAAGATAACAACTGATGATGTCCACAAGGACGAGTATATTTTTTACGGGGAGAATCTCCCGACTCCGCTGACTGAGCAGGCGCTTCTGAAGTCATTGATTAGGAATTCGCCTGAGAAGTACAGGGACTTTTTGGAGAATTGCGAGCTTGAGATCAAACGGAAATCTAAGAAGTGTGAGCTTGAGATCCAACGGAAATCTAAGAAGAGTAAGCGCTATGTTTCGTTGAAGACAGCTGAAGATTTTGCCGCTCTTAACCGTAGTCTCCAGGTGAAGAATTGTTTGAAGCTTGATATTGTTTGTGGCAAGCGGAAGGAGGAAGTGTCTAAAGATGTTGGAGCGGCAGCTGAATTTGCGGGTGCAGCTCCTTCGATCCCACCTTCGACTGCAGAGACTTCCGCCTCTAGTTCCACTTCGTCAGCTCAACACACAGATGAGCCTAGTCCAGGCAAGGCCAAGGACTTGCCCTCTCTCATCAAAATCTTTGAAGATCTGGTGGATGATGAATCCAGTTCAAAGAAGTTTTTCGATCATTATTCCAAGCTGTACGAGAAGAAAGGGCATCCTTCAATTCCCGAGTTCCTGGCTTCCCTCGTCAACATCAACGATCTCGGAACCGTAATTTCGGACAATCTGCTGAACTCGGACTTCATCAAGAATCCTGCCAAGCTGTACAGTGCGAATGGAATTTTCGTTGACTCCGAAAATGAGTCTGCTCCAGTTCAATTTAGATGCTCCAAATTTTCCAAAAACTCAAAGGCCAAAAAGTTCACCAGTCGACCCTGGCCAGCTCCAACTGCGATTCATCGCGGGATCTACTGTGACGGGTGTGTTCCTCCTGGCTTTGAAAATGGAAATTACATCCACGGTGTCAGATATCACTGTCTTGAGTGCAAGGACTTCGATCTCTGCGAGAAGTGTGAAAATGATGGTGTTGCTCAAGGATCACACAACGATACACACTCGATGGTGAAGATCAAGAAGAATTTGCATAAATGTGAGCTCAATGCCATGTACCCTGTCCTGATCTGCCTTGCGATCTGCTT
>NW_019172955.1:447600-494631 GCF_000576695.1 Kuraishia capsulata CBS 1993
TCCTGAAGCTCCTGGAGAATCCGCGGAACATCTGGATACACCTGGAGCTTGTATCCGTACGAATCCACCACTAGGAGTCTTTCCCGCGTTCCTCCAGCCTTCTCCAGTTTAAGCGGAGGGCTTAGATGTGTATCACACCAACAAGCTAGAGGCGTTAGTAACCGAATCATTGCGAAGGGAAAGATTTTGGTTTGAACTCACGCCAAATAGTGTAGTCCAGGTCAAAGACAACGGCTTGGGGATATTTGGCCATTGGACAATAATTTTTTTAGCAAGCACCGGAGAACTAATACCGTTATAGACTGTTTATAAACGATTTGTGGCCTATCATATCTCATCCGTCAAAGCATCGCCTCCATTAGGGCTGGGCATAAATCGTGCCGCTGCGGATTTCCGGTTTTGCCGGTTTTTTCCCGAGAAAAACCCGGAACCGCAAATGGCTTTCAAATTTTTCGGATTCTAAATTGGTCAATACACACCATTAATAGTAGTTGATAAGATAATTCAATGTTCTCGACTAGCGGGTCTATTCGCACACACGTGTGCGTGCGACCTCCAAATGTAGCAGGTGACAAAAAACCGCAAGAAAAACCCGAAATCCGGAACTGGACCCCGGCAAAAAATCCGAAATCCGGAAGTCTGAAAATCCGGATTTTTCCCAGCCCTCCATTTGGAGGTTGTTTCCCGATTGGGTATATGATTGGAACACACACGACCTTCAACTAAACTGTGGGGGGCAAATCGGCTGGCCCCCTGTTTCCTGTCAGTATTTCTTCTCTTAAACTTCAACCGCTGGTTACGATGTCGTTCACGGTTGTAACTGTTAAGATAACGACTGATGATGTCCACAAGGACGAGTATATTTTTTACGGGGAGAATCTCCCGACTCCGCTGACTGAGCAGGCGCTTCTGAAGTCACTGATTAGGAATTCGCCTGAGAAGTACAGGGACTCTTTGAAGAATTGCGAGCTTGAGATCAAACGGAAATCTAAGAAGAGTAAGCGCTATGTTTTGTTGAAGACAGCTGAAGATTTTGCCGCTCTTAACCGTAGTCTCCAGGTGAAGAATTGTTTGAAGCTTGATATTGTTTGTGGCAAGCGGAAGGAGGAAGTGTCTAAAGATGTTGGAGCGGCAGCCGAATTTGCGGGTGTAGCTCCTTCGATCCCACCTTCGACTGCAGAGACTTCCGCCTCTAGTTCCACTTCGTCAGCTCAACCCACAGATGAGCCTAGTCCAGGCAAGGCCAAGGACTTGCCCTCTCTCATCAAAATCTTTGAAGATCTGGTGGATGATGAATCCAGTTCAAAGAAGTTTTTCGATCATTATTCCAAGCTGTACGAGAAGAAAGGTCATCCTTCAATTCCCGAGTTCCTGGCTTCCCTCGTCAACATCAACGATCTCGGAACCATAATTTCGGACAATCTGCTGAACTCGGACTTCATCAAGAATCTTGCCAAGCTGTTTGAGGAGCAGTTTGCATCTGCTAAGCCCGAACTTGGTGAACTCTACAGTGTGAATGGAATTTTCGTTGACTCCGAAAATGAGTCTGCTCCAGTTCAATTTAGATGCTCCAAATCTCCCAAAAACTCAAAGGTCGAAAAGATCACCAGTCCACCCTGGCCAGCTCCAGCTGAGATTCATCGCGGGTTCTACTGTGACGGGTGTGTTACTCCTGGCTTTGAAAATGGAAATTACATCCACGGTGTCAGATATCACTGTCTTGAGTGCAAGGACTTCGATCTCTGCGAGAAGTGTGAAAATGATGGTGTTGCTCAAGGATCACACAACGATACACACTTGATGGTGAAGATCAAGAAGAATTTGCATAAATGTGAGCTCAATGCCATGTACATGGCCAGGCTTGAGGATGACGGTTACAAGACGTCGCGTGCTCCAAAGAAGGGCGGGCCTTACAAGAATAACGCGTTCACGTTCGATTGGGACTTTGAGCAGGCGAAATCGGGAATGCGCTCCAGCTCTGCTGACCGCAAGGATTTTGACCTGGCAGCTGCCACTGATATGTTTGCTGATCTCTATCTTGAAAACAACATTGGTCTCGCCCAAGATCTAGTCGATCTAGGCAGCAACGACGGAGCTGGTTTGAAGTCGTTGAGAGCTAAGGCTGCGAAGTATGATGCGATCCAAGCTGAAGCCAAGGAGACGTCTAGTGTTTCTGAAGAAGATGAAAAGGCCCAAGATACGCAGCTAGAAATTCCAGCCGTCCGTGAAGACATTAAAGAAGCTGAAGCTGACGCTGATGTCGATGCCGATGTCGATGTTGATGCTGATGCTGAAGCTAACGAAAAGTCAATTGATTTGCAACCTTCAAGTGAACTTACGGGTGATTCAAGAACAACTTTAAAGGAAGTCACAGATGCTGCGGAAGAAACGACCGATTCGATCGCTGTCTCGGCGGCCGAACCTGTGACTGAAACCGAGGCCGAGGTCGATGAGCTCAGCAGCTTTGATGGCGATAATGGCGCTGAAGAGTACTGTGAACTGACAATGTCCGATACCGAGGACTATGAGTTGTTGTCTGAACGCGATGTTGAGGACATGTGACTCCCCCAGTCTCATCTATTTTTTTTCTACGCGAGTTAGGTTCAGGTGTGGTGCACGGCGGTGGTCTGGTTTTTTGCCCGTTTTATATGTTGTTGTTTGCGTTTATAATTCAAATTGTCATGAAAGACATAGCATTGTAGGTTTGATTGATTTCAAGCGTGCAACTAAGCAGGCGTGCGTGACTCAGGGCGGTTGGTACACGTAGGAGATGTTCTTCCATTTTTCTTCGAAAGTGACGACATTGAAGCTGCGAGAGTTATCTTCCAGAATACATTTATCACACAATAATGAGGCTACCACAGCTACTATACGGCCGCATCTTTATGCGGACGAAGGCTATGCTAACGTCTCCAGCATCTATTCCTTTTTTGGAAACTTCTGCTCCCGTGCTGAAGAAATCGCCCGAGGGAAAGAGACTTGTCCGTGAGTTCCTCACTCGACCAGGCTTGATAGGTGTGAAAAGAGGAATGGTATCATTCTATAACGAAGCCACCGGAGAAAAGTATCCTGCTACAGTACTCGAAATTGATCAGGTTGAGGTTGTGCACAACAAGACTCTTAGCAAGGACGGCTACATTGCAGCACAAGTTGGATACGGGTTCAAGGTGAAAAATCAGACGAAGTCGCTGTTGGGACACTATGCCACTGCTAAGGTTTCGCCTAAGGAGAAGCTCGTGGAATTTCAGCTAAGAGAGGAGTCGCAACTGCTCCCTGTGGGAACTCAGTTGAAGGCTGATCTATTTGAGATTGGCCAGCTTGTGGATGTCCAGGGAGTGACCAAAGGTAAGGGATTTGCAGGTGTCATGAAGCGTTGGGGCTTTTCTGGTTTGCCAGCCTCTCATGGTGTTTCCCTGGCTCATCGTTCTGCTGGTTCCACGGGTCAGAACACCTCGCCCGCAAGAGTGTTGCCAGGAAAGAAGATGGCAGGAAGAATGGGCGCCATCCACAACACTATTAAGAACCTGGAGGTACTGGATTGTAGTGCCGAAAACGGATATATCGTGGTCAAGGGCCATGTGAGTGGTCCAAAGGGAAGTTACGTCAAGATTCAGGACGCGAAATCGACGCTGCGCCCTTGAAAACGACCTAAATCGGTCTACGTGAGGCTCCTGTTAAGCAATGTACATATTAATCAACTACCCTCATATACAATTCGAGTTTTCAAACCCCGTCTCGATCTCCATCTGGTAAAATGTTTGGAATTTTTCAATAAAGGCCCCAGTTATGGGCGGCGCACGTTCTGCTCGCTCTATTGTAATAATTGTATTTCACACGCCTTTCCGGGGGTTCAGCCTTTTGTCCAAAATCTTCAGGCATGACGGCTCAACCCAACGTCCTTCAACTCGTCAGGCTCCTCAGAGTTCCAATATTTAAGTGAAAGCTAATACTATTGCCAGATCACGGTATTCTGTTGTTTCGATCTAAATACCCATCAAGTGTTCTACGATGGACTACGAACTGATGCCAAACCATGCCGCCACTGACTCGATGTGGGACGGGTATCTCAAGCTGAGCGATCAGACGCAAGGGCTTTTTGGAGATGAACATCGAGTTGCTGATAATATTGACGAATGCATTAAAAAGGAGTTTGATGTGGCCATAGGCAATCCTGAGACTCGTGCAGAATCAGTTGATGGGAGAAATGGACACAGAGAGACCTCCTCAGATTCGTCCATGACGCTTCCCCACGCGAGTGAGGAAGAGATCTATCAACGCAGAAAGGCCCAGAATAGAGCTTCACAGCGTGCTTTCCGTGAGCGCAAAGAGATCAAACTGAAGGAGTTGAGTGCGAAACTCGCCAAGAGCGAGACTGAGCGCCAGCAGTTGATGCGCGAATTGGAAGCGCTTAAACAGGCCAATCTGATTCTCGGAACGGAGAACCAGATTCTGCAAAAGACCTCATCCAAGGAGACAGATGTGGGGGGCCCTGGTCGGTCGCCGTCGCCTTCCGCATCGTCCGTTATCGACATAGCCACCACGGATCCAGTGGCTCAGACACAGAAGTTCAACTTCCCGCGCGATAAATACCAGTTCATCGGCGAACTGGTGGCAGATCCAAACGATGAAGGGCAGGGCAAGTCCGAGACGTATGTTGCTGAGGGCCAGAAGCTGCTGACCGTGGGTGCGGTCTGGGACTACATCAACCAGCTAATCAGGGATAATGAAGAGGTCGATGTGGATGTGCATCGTGTGATGATGCTGCTGAAGGGAAATGAGAAGTGTCATGGGCACGGCGCGGCGTATCCATTGGCTTTGGTGAACGAGGCGGTCAAGGCCTGTATTTCATGAGCAGCAGGTAAAGCTGGTGTTGCCTTTAAATGGTTTTAGTTTCGAGTGTTAGTAAGTATTTGATTAATGGTTTGGCTCTACTGTTCTACCACATTGCTTCTTGAGTGTCTCTTATGGGTTGAATGATGGTTTGGCTAGTCAGTCGGCTAGTTTGTTCGGCCTAGCCGAGGAAATAGCTGTAGTTTTGACTAGCGAAACGTGAAACAGAAACACATGACTGATAAGATTGATCAAGATCAAATGACGGAAAATCGGATATTGGAGACGGATAGACCAGTAGCTGTGCAGCTGCGTAGCTCGTGAAGGGCAGATCATGCTTGGGTCCACACCTTTAAATCTCTTCTTTCCCTTCTTCTGGCCCTTCTTCTGGCCCTTCTTGAAAATCTTTCAAACCTTCAAGCAATCCTCCAGAAGTATCAAGGAACTGCAACAACTTTAGTAACTGCCAAGACAGCCCTCATCACGCTTCTCCTTCTTCTCGTCGTCCTTCTTGTTCTCCTCCTTCTTCTCGTCACCAGGCTTTACCTCGCCCTTACCGTTGTTCTTCCAAGAACCTCCGAACCAGTGGAAAACGTAACAGTACTTGCCGCAGTTGTTAGAAATGTCGTCTCTGAACGAAAGTCGAGGGTAGATCACCACATCATCTATCATGATAGGAGCCTTCACTCCCGCAAAAAACTTCCAATTGAAATTTTCGCCAGGTCCAATCTCAGGTCCATATAATTCATCCTCGGGCTTGTATGTGCGCTCAGGATCAATTTCAACCACTGTGGGGTTCGTCAGAGAGTTCAGGTAGTCGTAGATAGTGTCGGTCCAAATGACAGGACCAGTCCATTCCATGATGTTCACGGACTTGCACTTGTCCACGCCCTTGAAGTCCTTGTAATAGGCCACCAGATGGCCGCGCTTCTGAGCGTCAAAGGTCACCTTGGTGATCCGCGCGATCAGCTTGCGCAAAAGAGGGTGTCTGGCCTTGGCCTTCAGGGTCCATTGCTCAAACTGGATTCTCCGAGTCATGTAATTCTCCCAGTTTTCAGCATTTATATCCTCTTCGATTCCCACCACAAAGCCAACGTTCTTGTTGGAATCAAACCATTGATCCACGGGCTTGTAGAGCTGTGTGTCTGCATCGGAGTACAGGCCTCCGTTCAAATAAACCATCAGATAACGCGAAAAATCGGATTTCAGGATCTTGGTGGGCAGCATCTCAAATGCCTCAAGCACCTCGGGCACTGTGTCCTTCAACTGAAGCCTCAGATGGGCCAGAATCTCATCATCAGTCAAGAAGTTGTAGTTGTATGTGGGGTTGTCGTTTTTCCATTGGTTCACAAAGTCCTTCTGAGGAAAGTCTGGATCCGAGGGCTTGACCTTCCACATCTGCCAGATGTTCTTTTCAATAGGGCGCGGTGTCTTGTCGAAAGGGAATTGTCTAGCGAGACGTGCTTCTGTGACCTTGGTCTCATACGGATTGGGCTTGTCGAAAAGCTGAGAAATCGAGCTCTTCACGGCTTGGCTATAGCCTGAAGCCTTTCCATCGCTACCAACAGCGGGCTGTGGACTGGAGGAAACGAATAGCACGACGGACACCAATACCAGCACCAGAATGCTGCTCCTGACCAGTCTTGAGTTGAGCCTCAGGGCCCTGAGTGAGTTCATCGCCGAAACAGCGTCTGCTTCGAAACGATGCTTAAAGGCCATGGATATAGCAGCTAGAGAGGCAATAACAAACTCTTTGACGCGAATAACAGCTATTTGGAAATCTGGGAAAACATACGTCGGTAATGTTTTAGCAAACGACTGGCTTGGGGGTCTGTCATTTTTATTACGTGTTTGTAAAAGGGGGCGAAGAATCCAAAAATGGAAAGTTGAGCTGCAGTCTGCGGGTATCAAGCGGGTATTTTCGGAAACGGAAACAAGAGCGCATGTCCTGGTAACGGGGGCACTATATCATTTTGTGCGGCGGGACTTGGTCCTGGGCACGTCTAAAGCACGTTGATTAGCTGCCAGCGTTGTTATTGCCCGTACGCGGTAGTATGGGGCGACGCTCACGTGGCCTGTTCAATCCGTCTAGCAAGACTTTGCAGATCTTTGCTGGATATTTTGGTATCAGAGTGGAATCAACGGGCCCCTGCATCGGTTGCACACTGTTAATTAGCAATCCGTGGCTAAGCATTGAAGAGGCTTGGTATGTGTCGTGTGGCAACGTGGTATTTGGTAGGATCGTAAAGGGCTTTTCTTACACACACCTGTCTGATTACCCTCCCTTCCGCTTTTGAGGCTGCCACTATCGTAAGCTTAGTGTCAGCCAAGCCTTGATAGTTTCGGAGATGATTGGCCGACGGATGTCAGTCCTGAGACATTGCTGACTGGAATGCGTTGACGTGCAGAATGAAGTGGCTTAAGCATGTGTGTGCCTGATCGAGATAGGCGAAGCAGGGTTTTCACGCGTTTTACTGGGATGCGGCTGATATGATATCAGCTTGCCGACTCCGCATTTGGCAAATATTCGCCTGTATGTGGAAAACTTGACTAAATTGTGCATAGTTAACATTTCGTTCGTATTAATCCGTTATTCAATTTTTGCGGCTACCACACCTATGGCGGTAACTGGTCGTGTGACTTGAATTGGAGCTTCTTCCAGCGAAAAGGCAGCAAGCCAAAATCCGGAAATCGCCTAAATATTTCACCATAACCATTTCCCACGCGTCTTTTGAACTTTGCGAGGTCGTTTTCTTCTCGTTTGTTCGTATCAACAGCAAGTAGTTTGTGATTTGAACTTGATCTTCTCCACATAGGCCAATGCAGTCTTCCACATCCTCCTGTATGTGTGCAATCAGTCTCTCCTTTTCATTAGTTTCAGTCGTTTATGAGAAAATCACCTGAGAATAAACATGGACATGATATTTTTGGCTGCAAAATCTTAATTGCAAACCCTCCAACATTAATTTGCGGCCGAACTGGCCCTGTGTGATCAAACCCCGCGCCGTTCTATCGCAGTGCACCTTCATCTGACCATTAACTTCTAGTTGTTTGCGTAATTGTCCTAGCTCTCCCCATTCGCCTTCCATGTACCTCCAAAATGATGAATACTGTACCCGTACATCCCATCAGGGCTGAAGCGCCATGCACGCTTAGGATAAACTATCAGATCGCCGATCACGACTGGGGCCATAAGCCCACTGAACAGCTTATAATCAAACATCTGCCCCGGAACAGTTTTAGGCCCCACCAAAGCACCCTGGTTTTCGCGATCTGGGTTCAATTCCAACATCTGAGGAACATCCTCGCGGATATTCAAATAATACATAACGACATCCGTGAAGACACCAGGGCCGGTCCAGTCCATCACATCTATGCTCTCACACTTATCAACGCCGGTGAATGACTCGTAGTAAGCACGCAATTTGTCTTTCTTTTTCGCGTCAAAGGTGGTTTTCACGATTCGTGCAATCAATCTGGCCAGCAGAGGATGGTGGGATTTTGCCCGAAGAGTCCATTGGGCAAACTGTAGTCTCCGCGGCATGTACCGGAACCAGTCTTCGAGATTCATGTCTTCCTCAACTCCCACAATAAACCCAACATTAGGATCATCAGTCCCATACCATTCGTCTATAGGCCGGGTTATCTGCGTGTCGATGTCGGAATAGACCCCGCCCTTCAGGAACACAATAAGATACCGCCCCAGATCGTGCTGGAGAATGGGCTCTGGCATCATATCGAAGGCCTGCACCACCTCAGGAACAGTCCTGAAGAGATGAAGCTTGATCTTTTCATAAACCTCTTTATCTGAAATGAGGTTATAGTTATCGTTGGGATTGAGGTTCTTCCAGTCGTTAATGAACGAGCGATATGGGATATCTTCGTTGGCAAGCGTGGTCTTCCACATCTGCCAGATGTTGCGCTCAATTGGCCTTTTGTCCATGGAATCGTAGGGAAACTGGTACAGCAGCCTCTGGTAAGTGGTCTCCTCGTTGTATGGGTCTGGTCTGGGCAGTTTGGAGGGACCCAGCAGCTTCTTGCGCCGTTCTGCGGCTTTTGATTGGCGAAAAATGCTCTGTGTGATTGTCAATCTGGCGATGTTCTCCCAGACTGTCAACTGCAACGAACCATTGTTGAGCTCAGGATTTTGTAGTGATAAAGCTGGTTCAAGATAGTCAATGGGGTGCACCAGGCCCTCCCTAGCAAACAACGAGCTCAAGCGGGAGCCAGCAACAACTAGAGCCAACGCCGTCAATAATAGCACCAGGCGTCTGAAATATCGTCTTCGGAAGTCCATCGATAACGTTAGCAAGACAACGTGGAAAAAAATTTAGAAATAAAAAAAGGCCAAGAATGAACGGAGGAGCAATGAAGAAAAGAAGAAGGGTACAACTAGCTATTGTGTTATAACCGAGTTATAAGCTTAAAGTGAATCCCGGGGGTACTCGACCGTCCCAAAGCTGAAATTCCGGACTTGGCTCAAAAGGCTAAAGCGCAGATTTCATGCATTGGTATTACGAGGCGGACGACTCCCAGAACCCTCGCAAAGGCGGTCTGGCCGTGATTTGGCTATGGGCGATTATAAAAGTTTGTGAGCGGGATATATTGGCGAAACAAAGAAACAAGATTGGTGAGGTATTGGCAAGAAAATGGGCAGGTTTGATAATTGGTTATTGTTGGTTTTGGTCCGGCCGGAGAAGTGAGCAGAGGTACATGGGATAGGATGTAGATGCTGCAGGCATGCCTGAAACTTGATAGGTTGTTGACAATTTAAGGGGTGCTGAACTGGAATTTATTTGCAGTTCGATAACAGTCTAATAGTAGCTGTGACAATTTATGTGGGATTTCAAAGGTATTCTCGATGGTGATTTTGCAGAGTAGTTTGGCAAAGCTGCGAAATCTGTCATATCGGCTCGGTCGGCAAAGTCAGCCGGATCTGCATGTCTGCGTAATCTCACCATTGACTATTGTACAGATTTCCAAATATGTCTACAATTTCAGATCGGGACTGAACGTGAGGGGGTTGAACCTTGAGAAATAACGCAATAAACAGTGAGACTCTTCCATTTATGAAGTTGAAATATTTGATTTTTTGAGCAATTCTGCCTAATTTTGGATCTCACCGATTGCAGGACTCGTACTCATACTACTGGCGACCGTCTTATCTTGCTTAATGCATTGTTCCATGCCACTTCCTACAGTTGTTCGTTGTAAAAACTCGTACTATCGTGCCCGCACATGACCAACTCATGGTCAGTCTTAAACTAATCTTAAACTAATCTTAATATATGTGGACTTTTCACCTCAGTCGCACTTGGACCCTTATCAGATCTTTATCATATCCTCTTCATATCCTCTTCATATCCTCCAGACTTACTTCTTGGGACCGCAACTGTCTCCCATTGTCCCTAATTTTCCAAAATCGGAATGCGGGATTCTTCATTATAGTCCAATCTAATCAATCTCGCTGGCCCGTTTCCCCTTCGTTTTCATGCACCAGTATCGCTGGCCAACAGACTGACTTCAATCCCAATTATGCCACATCATCTTCACCAAACTTCTCAGCTTGGTACCACGTTTGGCTGCCCAGTTCCGGGCTCCTGAGTCAGCTCGGCCTCTTTCTCCTTCAGCTTTCTCATCTCTCCCTCGCTCTTCTTGCTCTGCCAAAACCCAAGTGCTAAGTGTCTCACATAAAAGTACTTGTTATCACCACTCAGTTTTTCATTCTTGTCGTCAAGTTCATCTGGATCCTCGTACGCAATACCGTTGAAACTGGACAGTGGCATGATCACGGTGTCATCTACCTGGCACGGAGCCTTTTGCCCCGTGAACTGACGGTAACTGAAGCGGACATCCGGTGGAACCTCTGGACCAACCACCTTCATCTTGGGCTTATCTTGGTCGTTCGCTGCCACTCTCATGAAGATCACGTTGTCCAGTCCATTCAGGTACTCAAACAAAGTGTCGGTGAAGATCACAGACCCAGTAAACTGTAACAACGGTTCACCATTTGCATCCACATGATCAAAGACCTCCTCCCAATTAGTTTCCAAGATCGTAACCTTTTGAGTAAAGCAGATGTGAACAATTCTGGCAATTAGCTTGCGCAAAAACGGATGATGAGCCTTCGCCTTGAACGTCCCTGTCGAGAATTGAAGCCTCCGGGTGTACAATTTGTCCCAGCTATCATCGTTAAAGTCATTGGCAATTCCAACCATCATGTTGGTCTTGCCCATGCGGGTTTCGTACCAGTGTTTGACAGGCTTGACGCACTTGGTGTCGATATCTGTGTACAATCCTCCATTCACAAAGGTCACCAGGTATTTTAGAAGCTCAAACCGCAACCGCTCGTTAGGTAGCATTGCCAGAGCTTCCACCACCTCGCTGGCAGTGCCCTTAAAGTGGTCATTCACGACCTGAGCAGCCTCGTCCATCGACAGCAAATTGTGGTTATAGTTATCGTTCACTTTACGCCACCTCTCAACGTGTTGTTTGGCCACTTCTGGGAAAGCCTGATCGTCGAGCTTGGACTTCCAGATCTGCCAGATGCTGGGTTCGACCGGATCTGCTGGCTCGTAAGGGAAGTAGTACTCCAATCTTGTCTCGATTGCAGCCATCGATTTTGGGTTTTTGCCCACCAGCTTGACTGTAGAATTTGCCGCCGTAGAGAACACATCCAAGCCTGAAAGATGGCCCTTGGCTGGCTCCAAAAACTTCAAAAGCACCAGCACGGCCGCGAGCGCAGCGATAGCGAGTCTATAGCGCTTCCAAGTTGCTTTTGCAGTCATGAAAAAGGAAGGCGGAAAACGAAAAGAAGCTTAGCGTATCTTCGGGCACTTCAACGTATTATAGCAGCCGGCAATTCAACTTCAAATGGCAATAACAAACCTAAGATCCGTCCCAAACTTGGTTCCTATCTGGTTCAGGGAGGATCGTTTGGAAGAAAGCAGCGGAGGTGTGGACTGGATGGGTCTTTAACCAGATTTTGACTGCGCACGCAAATCTGAAACGTCGGAAACGATGCAGGGAACAAATCCGGACTTGAAATCGCATCGCATGGAACCGGCCTCGCTTTCCTGGTTTGGGAGTTTTTCAAGTTGTGGCAGAAACCTTTTTTTGGTGCACACTACCTGGACCGAAAATGCTGAAATTGCGTACGATTCCCTCCACCATCACGACAGCCCCTCCTACCACCACCAGCGCTTCAAAACCGTCCAAAGTTCTGACAAGGAGCCCTCCTCGCTCTCAGATTAGAACCCGTTTGTCACCAGCTTGTCTCGTTTATCTTCAAACCGGTACGAGGCCCTACACAAAACACACGCGTCGCATTGAGTTGGCGCGCCAGTTATAAGCCTCAAAACAACATGACTCCTGTGATCAAGAAAAAAGTCCGGTTGTTGGTACTGGTTTCTATCGTGGTGACGTTTGCAGTGTTGGGGTTCTACCATGATACTGTCAAGGAGTACCACGGAAAAGCGCAGGATTTGATTGGCTCCAACCACGAGGACGACAGGATCAAACAAAGCTATTTTGGGAACAAACTCAAATCTGATGATCCCAAGTCTCAGGAAGGTTCCTCTGATGAAACCTCGACCAACTCCGAGTTTGACGTGCTTCGGGGTGACCTGCGCTTCCAGAATTATTTTGGCGAGGTGTTCAACATCATAGTCAGAAATGATGTCTCATTTCCTGTCAAGGAACGGCTCATGGAGAAGTGGGAGCCAGTGCGGTTTTATCCTTTGCAGTCTGATGTGCTCACTGAAGAGGTTCTGCAGGACTTCATCAAGTTTGAGCCCAGTTTTGTGGAAGACATGACCATCAAGCATGCCGATGTGGTTTCCAGCTTGAAGGCTTTGCCGAATAAGGAATTCTACAAAGGTGATGGTTACGTTATTGTAGGAGGCGGAAAATACTCGTGGTACGCACTTATGAACATTGAGGCATTGCGCCGCACCGGTGCGGAGTTGCCGGTAGAGGTGATTCTTCCATCCGAATCGGACTACGAATTTGAGTTTTGCGAGAAGATTCTTCCCAGCCTGAACGGACGTTGTGTTGAACTTCGCAAGGTGTTTGGATCTCGAGTCTATGACTTGCTGAACGTGAAGGGCTACCAGCTGAAGTCGTTTGCGCTGCTCGGGTCCTCGTTCCAGAACGCTTTTCTCATGGATTCCGATACCTTCGCAGTCACCAATCCGGATCCTTTGTTCTCTTCGGATCTCTTCAAGAAGTTCACTATGATTACCTGGCCGGACTTCTGGCGCCGCACCACCTCTCCCACCTTCTACAAGATAGCCGGGATCGATGTTGGAAAGAGCCGTGTCCGCAACTGCAACGACCTGTTCACGCCTCCAAAGTACTACACAGGCGAAAATAATGACCCATACAAGGATATTCCCTTCCATGACCGTCAAGGAGCTATGGTAGATTGGTCAAGTGAGAGTGGTGAGCTGCTTATCAACAAAAAGGTGCATTTCAAGTCCTTGATGCTTTCTCTTTACTATAACTTTGCTGGTCCGCAGGGCTTTTACCCGCTTCTTTCCCAGGGAGGAGCAGGAGAAGGTGATAAGGAAACGTTTGTGGCGAGTGCTCACTACTACAACTTACCATACTACCAGGTCTACAAGAAGGCTGAGAAGGCTTTCGGTTGGTTCAATGGCGAGAACATTTGGGAGCACTCTTCTATCATCCAATTTGATCCTCTTAAAGACTATGAGGTTTTACAGAAACGCATTGGCGAAGTCAAGAAAAAGCTGGTGGAATTCGAAAATAGCGATACAGACCACTTCGATTACAACTACGATGATTTATATCGCAACTACTTCACCACCAAAAACTCCCACGTGATGTTCGTCCACATGCACGATCCAAAGATGAATCCATTTACGATCATGCAGTCCAAGTTCGGATTCAAGCCGGAGACAAACGAGCGCGTTCGCAACATGGGTGAGGAACTTGACCTGTTCGGGTACGACATAGAAGCATTCATTTGGGAAACCATCAACAAATATGTGTGTACTGAATCTCACAATTTTAGGGTATTCGAGGAAAATGACCCAAAGAAACTGTGTGGGGAATTCATGAAGGGTCAACTGAAGTTCCTGAAAGAGAGTGGGGACTCCATCTACAAGAATATTGCCAAGATCAAATGGGAAGACCGCCAAATTTTCGAGCAGAAGGAGCACGTTTTGTACGGCAAGAAGTTTGAGGAAGAAAAGAAGAAGGAGGAAGAGGAGAAGAAGAAGGAGGATGAAGAGAGAAAGAAGGAAGAAGAGAAGAAGAAAGATGAGTATCAGAAGTTTGATGAGTTCGTCGGGGAGAAGGAGAAGGAAAAGGAAGACAAAGCCCAGCCCAAAGAAGGTGAGAATAAAAAAGATGAAGAAGAAAAGAAGGCGGCTTGAGTGAAAAACTCACACGATTGAGCTGTTTCATTTTGGATGTCTTTCATGAACACAATCGTTCAACTGGAAGCAATGCAATCTCACAGGTGATCACAGAGCTATCAGCTTGCCAAATCTCGGTTATTCAAGCATTGTTCACTCACACCCCTTCAGGAAACCTCGAGCAACTCTTTTGAAACATCATCACAATATTCCCAATTCCTTCCCATTTCCATGATGCCAGTTTTTCTTCGGGTCCTGGTAGGCCTAAATAATTTCATACTTTTGGAGTCTCCGCATGTTGCAGCACGCTTTGTTGGTGTTGTATCCGAATGTCTTGCGTGAGGGACAATGATCTCGATATTCGGGAGGGCTTGAATGGCCAGTGGTGTTACTTGATACATATTTTTTTAACCACCTATAATAGACGTTTGTAACGATTTAGCCCATCTCAAAACTCAATACTCTTGACCTCAGCCTAAGCACTGCCAATGCATCTTGGCCTTCTGTTGCCATCTTTTTTTCGGGTTCATGCAAGATCTAATGTGAATAGCATTGTTGTACAGGTTACCCTTGGGGACTTTCTTTGTTTTGTCCCGTGCCATTTCTATCTGTATTCTACCGCGAGGTTTGCAAGCCTACCCGAGGATGGTGAGATCAAGCATTTTGCGTTAGCACGTGACCAGTGATGGCCCGATACCACAGGTCTTCTCCATCGGCTCGGATTCATGCACATTTCGAAACCGCCTCAGGCATACTCCCACGTGGTTTTCACCCCAAAGTACAGATAGTGATCTGGATAGTTTATCATGTCGCACGTTCTCACCAGTATTATCACTTGCCGATCATTTCTGAAAGACTATTTTGCAGATCTTTATCCCTGAACGAATACATGCGACCAATGGGAGAGTACGGGAAAGACAAAAGTGGAGCCGTGCTCTGGGGGCTTTTCGAGATTTCCGGATCTCTATGTAGCAAGGACTATTGTTCCGGTGTTACACCTCGCTATTCAGTTACATGGCTGCGGTTGAGTCGGTAACTGTACGGCTCAGCGATAAGCGAGCGACTCGACCTTTGATCTGCTGAAATTAAATGTGTCGGGAACAGTTTGGGTAGAATGGTTAAGTTAATGGGGAGTTGCCGTCGCTGGAATTTCGTTTACTCTCATCTAATAGTTCTTTCTCCTCTTTAACATTTTACTCACGTCTTTTCTCATTTTCCACAATGCTCACTACCAAAAAGCTAGGAGGTTTATTCCTCTGTTTGGTGCTGCTTGCATTGTTTCGGCACTCTGCTAGTGACGGTAAGGTACATAACTACCTTCAGGACCGCCAAATTGGGCTCTGGGGCAAACCAAGAAACGTTGCACTATCGGTGGACCAGGTCATGAATCACCTCAATTTTGATGTGGAATATAATGGAACTTCAGACGAGTTGGTCTCGCAGAATATGGGGCTCTACAAAGAGGTTTACGGCAAGAAGATAGACGAACCCAAGACCGCTAAGTTGACATACAACCAGTTGCACTCCGTGGAATATGAGCTTGCTAATGCCACCCTTCTCACTCTGGTTAGAAACAAGGAATTGGAAGACATTGTGTTCACCATTCGGCAGATCGAAGAGACATGGAATCATCAATTCCACTACCCTTATACTTTTATGAACGACGAAGAGTTCACGGAAGAATTCAAGCAGACGGTCAAACGCCACACGAGTGGTGAGTGCTACTTTGCGGTAATTCCAAGCGCCATGTGGGCCAAGCCTGCGCATATTGATGCAACAAAACAAAAGCAAGGTGTGGCGAAGTTACAAGACAACAAGGTGCAGTATGCAGGCATGGAGTCGTATCACAACATGTGCCGGTTTAACTCTGGGCTCTTTTACCATTTGGAAGAACTCAAGAAATTCAAGTGGTATTGGCGGTTCGAGCCTGCTACAAACTACTTCTGCCATGTGGATTACGACATCTTCAAGTTCATGGAGGACAACAACAAGACATATGGCTTTACCATCTCGTTGTACGACGACCCACTAACAGTGGAGACTTTGTGGCCAGTGACCTTGGATTATATCCGTGCTAATCCACACAGCGTCAATCCAAACGGTGCTTTCAAATGGCTGACAGATGTCAACCAGAATCCGGATATCACCAAACAGGCTAACGGTTATTCTACCTGTCATTTTTGGTCTAATTTTGAGGTTGCCAATATGGACTTCTACCGTGACGAACCTTACTCCAAATGGTTTGATGCTCTTGACAAGAATGGAGGGTTCTATTACGAGCGCTGGGGTGATGCTCCTGTTCATTCAATAGGCGTGGGTCTCTTTGAAGACAAGTCTAAGGTGCATTGGTTCCGCGATATCGGATACCATCACTCACCCTACAGTAACTGCCCCAACAGTGAACGCTGCAGTCGGTGCAAGAAGGGCGACTTTGCGAACTCCGAGCTGGACAACCAGAACTGTCTGAGCAACTGGATCAAGTACGAGATGACGTTCAAGGACTTGCAACAGTACTGAGAAATAATACTGAGCAAGAAAGGAGGCGAATTGTATGCATGCAGTTTTTTATAGAGAAGGATTCCAGGCTATTCTTAGAGATAAATATTGAATGTTATAGGGCGGAGTAGACGGTGATGTAGCTGGTCTAGATGTCAAGGAGGCTGTGCCGTGCGGCTGAAGATACTGGGCGCATTTAGCTAACAATAGAGGATTATTAGAACATGATCAAGGCACCAGAGGCCTAAATTAGATTTTTATTTTGATCTCTAAGGAAAATCCTATTTTGGTCTCCGAATGGGTCCTTCAGCTACTAGCCTTGAGTAGTTGGTGGTCTGCTCTTTTGGTCCTCCTGTAGCTTTAGGATTGTTCAATGCATCACCAGCGGGCTATACTTAGAACCTACAAAAAAATACATACAGGTGCCATGGAGAAGCCAAAACGGCCAAAGTGAACTGCGAAATGCCAAATACACAGCCATTTCCGATACCAGGCTGGTGATGCTGGTTAGCAACAGGGTTTTCTGGTTTTGCGGGTTATACAAGTTTACGCAGTCAAACTCATCACCCTAAAAAGCTTACCTGAATTCCCACTACCAGCATCCGAACCAGCCAAACAGCCGCCCGCCGTTGACTGCGGCTCAGCCATCTCCATCAAACCCATTCTACAAAACCAGCTTTGATCGGTCTAACAAGATTTTCAACACATTCCAACCACGTCGGCCAGCCACGTGCCACCACTTTCCTGAAGTGTGGAAACCGCAACAACCAATACCGCCAACTAAGGGGTGATCGCCCCTGAGTCACAGAGATCGGCACTGTACATAGCTCATCGCAGTAACCGTCATAATTGCTTTATGAAAATGGTGACCACGTTCTTCAACAAACGTTTATCACCGTGAACGATCTATCTCCATAATGTTTCCAGCAGCACGTGGGGAGCGTGCGGAAACCATCCCACATAGAAGTTTTACCGAGCTCTTCACTCACGTCTCTGTTTCCGGCTAACAGTGCCTGCACGTGGCCGGTCAATTTGTGCGCCTGCATGCAGACTCTTCACATGCACGCTATCCACTCACCCACATAGAACGGCTATATGGTATTTTTTTACACACAACAAGACGCTGATTCATATAATCGGTCCCACATGGCCTGCCCCGTGGGTGCGGTACTCTAAATATGACGTTTCGGCAAGTTGTGACAGTTCCACGAAAGCTTTAAAGAGATGGTGTTTTGCTCCTGTGGCGTCTGAGGTTGTATACAAGAGAGTTACAATATCACCACTCAAAATAGTTCAGTTATCAGCTCATACTAAACATTTGAGTTCTTAGAAGGATAGCAAATCACCGAGACTCGCTTACATTTGCCAAGTTACTTAGTCTCATACAAGACAGAGTCGCTATACAGCTCATATCCACGTTTGCTCTTTCAGAGATCAATATAACTTTGGTCATTTCCAATCAGCTCAACTGCAATCGGTTTATCGCAGTTGCTCGCGACTACCTGAGGTTTCTGATATTCATTATCAGTCACACTTACTTCACCCATACATCCAAATATCACCATGCGTTGCCCGTTATTACTTTTGGCGTTTGCGCTTGTCCCAATTACAGCTCTCAACATCCTCCTCACCTCTGAAGACTCGTGGGTTTCAGAAAACGTGCGCGTTCTCCACGAAACACTCTCCCAGTTTCATAAGGTGATCATGGTGGCTCCGCTGTCGGATGTCAGCTCCTTGGCAGGTGCCATGTATGTTAACGAGAATCCCGTTCTAGACTCGGACGATGATGCCGAGTTTGGATATGCAGTCAAGGCTGGAGACGCAGTCTTTGGCCGTGATCCTTCGAATGACGATATCTGGTATGTGGATGCTTCCACAGTAGGCTCTGTGGTGATTGGTCTTGATCATATCATTCCACATCACTACAACAACGTTTCTATCGACCTCGTTGTTGCTGGGCCCAAAGAGGGGAGCACCATTGGACCTCTGGAGCAGCTTCAATCGGGTGTCTTTGCCGCCATGAGATTTTGCTCGCTCAGAAACATTCCTGCCATTGCCATAAGCACACTCGATGATATCCATCGTTTCTATGACGGTTCCAGTGAGGAGGAAACCGTTTCCGCTCTCCAAAGAAAAGAAAATGATTCTTCTGCGAAAATCGTTGCACAGAAAACCGTTCAGTTGGTGGATAAACTCATGAACCACAGTTTGGATAAGGCGATGTATGGAACTCACCAATCTTTTACCACCTCCAAGTCCAAATACATTGACCAGAGTGGCTCAAAGTTTCATGAGGAAGATTGTGAGCATGATCGCGCTGATTCCCAAAATACGACGCCCAGACTTTTGCCAGAAGGAATGGGCTTAAGTGTGAACTTCCCCATGTGTGGGTCACAATCGCAAATGCGGTGTCGTGATCCAACCTTTGTTCACTCGAGATCTGTTGGTTCTTATTCTTTGACTCCAACAGCAGAGTACATCGATGGAAAGCTCCAGATATCAGGTGTTTACCAGATCAACGAGTGGAATGACTACAAAGCTTTTGCAGATCTTCCATCAGACAGATCACTGTCAGAATCTTGTTCGATAAGTGTTACCCCTATCAATTCTATGGGTGTGGATGCAAAGTTCCCGGAACTGGCTGAGATCTTGAACTACGAGACCTCGGTCGAGTTTGGCCAGCTAATTGTCCAGAATGAGAAGAGTTTATTGGTGGAGCTTCTGAATAGATTGGGTCACTAATTGGCTGTTTGCTTATCTATTCAAACTCAACCAAATTAATGTCCAGCTACCCTAATGACTCAAGGAATACTTCGAGTTTTCAATATTGAGTGCTATAGGCCAGAATCCTAACAAAAAACCCATGAAAGCCTCTACAGCAGCTCCTTCTTCAATTCCTCTAATGCTCTTTCCATTGAATGCTAGAAGCATGTAATGTCGCATCCTTTCCAGTCGCTATATATCATGAACTGAATACTAATCGAATCCGTCACCGCTAATGCCTTATGTTTCAACTTCCTTCTAGCATGTATTACTTGTACTATAAACCGTTTTTTGGCTCTTTTGTTGGGGAGTATGCACCATCATCAGATATCATTGAGGTGGTGTAGAGGAATACGGCTTCGCATTCACCCTTTATAGCAGTAACTTCTCCGTCATTCGTTGCCGATAC
Source organism: Kuraishia capsulata CBS 1993 (assembly GCF_000576695.1). NCBI lineage: Eukaryota > Fungi > Ascomycota > Pichiomycetes > Pichiales > Pichiaceae > Kuraishia > Kuraishia capsulata. The sequence goes on from NW_019172955.1 coordinate 467,479, forward strand.
GTTGTGTGCTTAATTCGTGCCTCGGTTTTACCTTGAGGCACTGGATTATTTGATGTCAATCGCAGTGGCATATTTCAGTTTCCAGCAGATACTCTTGTTTGAAATTTCTCCTGAAATTGGTCGAGTTTTAGAGCCCCAATTTTTAGTGCATTTGTCTGTGTGTTACGTCATACCATGGTAAGACCATTTTGCCGCTGTTTACGCCAGATCTACTCCACTTTACATGCTTCCAATTACATTTTCGCTTAAAAAGATGTCTCTTTCCTGCCTTTATCATCTCACATAGGTCCAAAAGGCAAACCAAGATCACAATAGATAGTACGGCTTCTGCTGGTGCAGCTCTTTCTGGTCTCCAAGTTAGGCTTAAAGCTCGCCTGGCACTTCTGCCTTCTAAAATATACTTTCCCCAGACGCGGTAGTTACAATATTTCAGAACCTTTGAGGCGTTTAACATGCATAAAACCGTGTTCGACCAATATAACCGAAGCTTCATAGCTGTTTTTACTCCTTCAGTAGCGTTTCCATCCTGGTAAGACAGGCCCGTCTTGGTATGCAGCAGAAAAAATTCCGCTTATTATTAGAATCCCGTTGTGGCCCATACCGCCAATTACGCGCACCCATGCAACGAGTTAATACCTGTTTAATGCCTCGTAGGAGTTATATTTGGATCATTATTACTCGTGTACCATTTTTGGATGATGTGTGCTATGGACTATGGACGGCCATTCACCGTCCAGCACCTTCAAAATTGCAGGTCAACTGCTTAACAAAAAGTTTTTTCACCAATCCATTCCAAGGTTAAGCGTGGTTCGGCTGATTGTGTGGAGTGGGCATCGCAATCGACATCGAGGCAGCGTTGCACGCCAGAAGCCCCAAATCGGGTAATAGGAATTACCGGTTCAACAAACCATGGAAGCATTGCTTACGCGCTGCTAAAAATACTATAGAATCGGGACAATGCATAATACGTAAAACGTAATATGAGTTCAATAAGACTGTTACAGGCCAAACGGTCCATGTTTCTGGTCTTGAGACGTAACCAAAAATAGATGCTGTTCTGTCATGCAAATATCCGAATTTTGCGCAGACTTTATTTGCTCCATTACTTTCGCGACTGGCTGCATGAGTTTTGCGCAATGAGGCTGATCCGGCCTGAAGGGGAAATGCAGCGTGTGACCAAAAATGGCTCGATTCTGGTTCTGGTGCTTTAAGGTTTTCTATTCGGGGAGTTTTCAAGCTGGTTTGAAGGAAACAAACTGGATAAGAGCCTCAAATCGGGATGTTTCATGGTTAGTCTGATTAGGAGGTGCTGATTTTGAAGGAAATGAGTTGCGAGAAAATCGTGATCGTGACTCGAGCTTGAGCTCCTTCTTACGTCGATGGAAACGCGCTGACAGGGATGCAGCATCCAGCAGAAATCTAAATAAGTATTCCTTGTGGTGTTTTTTGGCTAAATTTTGTCAAAAAATCCAACACAATCCTTTTTTTACACTTTCATTCTTTTCAAAAGAGTCCAACCCCAATATAAAAAGTTAATTTAGTGTATCAACCAATATTTGTTTCGGTAAAGGCACGCTAGTACTATGTAATGTCTGTGATATCTAAGTCACCTTTCAACAATTACCCAGACCCCACTCAAACAGCACCGCCCATGAGTGAAACCTTAATATACATGCGCACCCTGGCATCTTGGATCCTCAAAACTGGTTGCGCAATCCACTATGTCCACTCAAACGTGTATGAGCTGAAAGAGTCGCGCGGCGAGTCCATGCTGACAACGCTCAATACCAGCTTTGACTACGTGCATACGTTGAAGACATACCAGAACGGTAATGGGGTTAAAAATGGTGACGTTATAGTGGCTCTGAAGCCTATCGATCCCCATCAGCGTGTGTGCAAGCGTATCACAGGAATGCCCGGAGATGTGATCATAATCGATCCGTCCAATGGATCTACACATGGACGCTTCGAGTCCAAGTACATGGTGGTCCCAGAAGGCCATTGCTGGGTAACCGGTGATAATCTGTCACACAGTCTTGATTCGCGATCGTATTCGGTAATACCTTTGGGTTTGATAAAGGGTAAAATTGTGGCCGCGAACGATTTCAACGGAAGCTGGCGCAGTTTGTGGGGGTTCCGGTGGATTGAAAATGCGTTTGTCAAAGAGTAAACGAAGAAGGAGAGCAAGAGAGTTAAACTCTTTTGTGTATATCAAAAGGTCAACTCTTGGGAATGAAGGAATGAAGACTTTCCGGGCGAAAGTTTCTGGTCGGTTCTGTGGATTAATGAACACTATTTGTTGACAAATAAACACTCATTTAGTGGCTCTATGTGGTTTAATGAAATATCCTCATGAAATAATTAGCTCTTTTTTGGAAGAGCGAATGCTTCTATTTAGGCTGCTTTCAATGAGCTGCAGAATCCCGTTTGCCATCTTCTATTCGCCTCGCAAGGACTGTCTCTTCACCTCTTACCTTCACTCCGATATTTGGCCAAAATCCGCAATGATTTGACACCGAAATACAAGCCGATAGGTGCAATCACTACCCACGTTTGTATAGTTGTGAAAATCGTGGATTTGATGAAGTAACTCAGGAACGAACCTTCGAACGCTGCAATCGTCACCAACAACCCGACCAAATACCTGTTGGCCCCCAGCTCGAAATTCACAGCCCCAAATTTGAACCAAACGCCAATCACGCCAGCTGTGAGCGCTAACGTCAATGCAATGAAGATCTGGGATACAACGGGCGAAACCTGCTTCGCGTCTCCTCTGAAGATGTGGTGAATTTCGGCTTTCTTGCCAAACCTCACGACCTCTGGTGGCGCTATCTTCGTTGCAGGTCTCAGAGTGGCAATCTCGCGAATCTCCTGAATATCGCCAACTATCAATTCGGCCTTGATCTCGTCCTTGGATCTGAAGTATGCGGGGAACTTGGACAATGCAATTCTCAATTTGTATGCTCCTGTACTCGAGCCTGTAGGATACTGTGTAAAAGTCACGTCATCAGATTCTCCTTTTGTCGAGAAGACAACAGCAACGTGTTTGTATTCGGAGTCCAGCTGAAAGTTGAAACTCAGTGTAGAGTTCAAGACGATGGTGTCACCCAGCTCGTAATACGATTCCGGACTGGAAATCGATCCCGTAATAGCACACGATGCTATCTGAACTAGTAGCAGAAAAGGCACCAAGAACTTCATGATTGTATGGATGGTAGATAGTTTGGATTTGCTGAAGGTTAATGAACACGTTCTGGACGAGAAGTTCAAGTGATTGAGGAGTTGCCGGAACACGACCCCAAACTAGCTTTTCGCCTGGGTACACTACCCTGTCCCGTTCCACACGATATGCAGATCTACGAATGAACGTAAATTTCCATCTTGTCCTTATTTTCAAATTCCTTATAATATGCTTTTACTCGTAATTCGTACTAAATGTGGTGTTACAAAAATGCCGAAAAAAATACACTTCGCTGGCAGTTTCCTCAATCACTATCTTCTCTCTTCTCCCCCTCCTTAGCTTTCATCTCGGCCAACCTATCAACCAGGATATCCACGATATCCGACCATTCTCTCATTCCACCCATTCCAATATCGCCGCAGACAAGTACCTTCTCTACCGGCTTCAGTACAGTCACGTGCTTGAACTCGTCCTTCAAAATCTGCAGGTGTTTGGCAGTCATCGGGTTCGTATACATGAAAGTGTTCATAGCAGGAGCCACCAGGATCGGGGCCACCGGGTTCCAGGCCCTTATTAGAGACGTTAGCAGGTTGTCGCAAAGACCATTGGCCATCTTAGCAAGTGTATTGGCCGATAACGGGGCCACAAGGAAAATATCAGCCCATTTTCTCAATTCCACGTGTAGTATAGGGTCACCTGGTTTGGTCATAGGACTAGACCATTCCTCCACCTCACGCCAGACCTTGACATTCTTCGGGATTCTCAACCCCCGGATGAAGAATTCCGCCATCGGTGTCAACACCAGTTGCACACTCACTTTGTCGTGGCCGTAAACCTGGAAGATCTTATCGATCATCTGGGGAATTTTTATCGTAGCCACAGAACCAGTGGCTCCGATCAAAATGTGCAACTTGTCGTCGTCCTTCTTCTGCAGATATTGGGTAAAAGGCAACATCGGGTCAACGGGCCGAACAGAAGGTATTGGCATCATCATAGCTGCTGCCTTGGTGTTGGAGAGGTCGATCTGCGATGGGTCCGTGCTCAGGGACCCACGATGTTTGGTGTCCGAAACCTGGAACGAAATGCTACTGCATTGACGCATGGGCTCATTCCAAAACCCGTTGGTCTTGAAATCGTCGTGAGGCGTGAGGATCGGTTTGGGTTTCCGGGTCTCTTCCATGGTGTGTATTGTGTTGACGATCTCCACCTCCTGGTCGGTTCTTAGGGCAACTCTTCTGCGAGATTTCAGCAATAATCAAACGATTATCTGCTTCACAAATTGATTCACAAACCTTTCCTCGAAAACACTACAAGAAACCTTTTTTTTGTTGCAACGGAGCCGCTCGCTCACCAGCAGGGCCTTCGAAGACCCTTGTTCTCAGCTCTTCCGGGCGTGGTTGCCTCACCGCACTATACTCGAGTCGGCCTGGCTGTTGCACGTCTATTCAACGAGAAATTGCAGTGGCGTTCCACAGTGACGATAGCCTCGGCTGAAATCTCAAGATGGCGTACAAGAAAAGTCCTCTTTGTGTGAGGTCTCTGGAATGGGACATCCAACCGAGAAACAGATTAGCAAAGGAAAAAAATAGCCGTGATTGGTAGTGTATTTATTAAACTGGTGTACGTAAAGCTATGACGTCATGTCCCTCGCTAAGCCAATATCGTACGTCATGACGAGGTCGTCGACGGAGTTGAGAAAGGCCTTCCAGTCCTGGTCGTCCAAAGTGTCCAGAATCGCGTTGGCATAACCGTCGGGGCCATCTTCAACTGTGGGCTCGGGTACTAGCGGAATCACGTGGTTTCCGAACGGCAGCGGCAAGGATCTGATCGACTCAAGGTGCTTATCGAGCCCCACGTCGTTGAAACTGAAGCCTGCGTTGTCGCCTTGTCGTCTTCTCATGAGCTCGAGCAAACGACCCAGGACGAAGATACCACGTATGGCCGGTCTCATTGCCTGCTTGTAGGATCCAAGAATTCCCATGACCCGCTGGATTAACTCCACGCAGTTCCTGAACTGTTTGTCCTTCAATGGTCTCATCAAGCTGTCTACCATTATAAACACAGAAGCATTGATGACATTCTCGGGCACAATTGACATCTTCTTGAATCTGAAAGGAACCTCTTCGTCTGTGTAAAGTCTGACGATGTCCATGGCATATCTGAGACATTCAGGCGAACATTTCAACGACCATTCTTCATTGGTCATGAACGTAGACATCATCCTATTCACCTCCAGAATCTCACATGATATCGTACATCGTATGAGATATTGCACCAGTTCAGATTCGCTGTTCTGTGGCAGCTTGTCTCTGAAATCTATTTCTGTCCTCATCGCCAGTAGTTTTAGTTCTAAATCGGCCTGTTTTAACATCTCCAGGTTGAGAGTGGTCCTTTCAACTTTGTCCTCGAAGTAGTAGTTTCGCTTGATTTGGGCAGCCGTCGCCCGGAAAAGCAGATAGTGACAATCCACAGTCATTTTGCCGTTTCGGTACGCATTAGGAAGCCCAGTGGTAAACGAGCCTTTCGGTATTATTGCATGTCTTCCGTGGGTATCACTCCAATCTAAGCTCACCAGATTCCACCAAATTTTTTTTCCAATTTCCAGATCGTCTCCCGATTTCTCAATTGTGTCCATGTTATGGAACCGAGCAAGATTAATAGCAGTAGATAGAAGACAGTTCATTAGGTGAGATCCGCCAAAAGCATGGCCACATAGATGCATCACTATGATGGTCTGAACGGAAGTGACCTTAGGAAATGTCATGAACCGACCGCGGTACAGACACTCCAGTGAACTTCCGAGAAATATTCTGGGGAATTTATCCATCATGTCATCGTCCAGTCCGAGGGTTTGTTGTAGAGATTCATCTCCATGGTATATTCCCGCACATAACAATGCGTACCACAGTGACATCCATATGTACTGGTCGGTACTCCTATCGTATTCAAAAAGAAGGTGTTTGGGCCCAGAGGTATTCCAAAAACGATCATGTTCTTCCCAGAATGCATCTGTATCAATTACCCCGGCTAAAACCGATAATCTCGCAAGGCTGAAGGATATCAATACATAGCTCTGTTCTTTGGTCAGGTACTGGACTAACCTCAACCAATAGTTCCAGATCTCGCTGAACGGTTTCGTCACCACATCAACATTATCAGGAAATTTGATTGGCTTAGCAGAGTTGTCAGTGAACCTAATAATCTTATCGTGTTCGTATATCCATTCGTCTCTTTTGAATTCCAACGCTTCGTCATCATATGAGCCTCTGACCAGTCCTCTAGTTAGCATGTTAACAGTCACAGAATAAAGATCTCGATCAGCCCGCTTAACAGGATCTGTATGACGGTTCTCACTACCTTTAGTGTTGGTCCCTACTCCCTCTTTGTCTCTGGACAATCTTGTCACCAGCTCTTCCAGGTCGGTTACCTTTCTCTTCAGACACTCGATCTCCTTCTCGTACACAGATTCAGGTATTCTCTCTGTAGATCCGTCGCTAATTGGCAATGAGCTCTCGTTCATCAAAATTCCTCCCACCATTACAGGTTCACGGGCACATACATGCGCGGTTCCCTTTCTGATACAAACATCACACGGGGTATTCTTATTGCACTTTACCTTCCTCTTGTAGCATTGGATACAGCTCTTGGGTGCTCTCCTGCTCTTGCGAATATTGCCTAGAGATCCATTATCAATCAATTCCTCCATCAGCATATCTAGACCCAGTCGACTTTCCCGATGCGTTTTTGATCAAACGAGCCTGATGGTGGATGCATCTGTTTTGACGATTTTTCAAACCCTTGGGGAAACAACTTCCCAAAGAGGCAATTTTGAGATGACCCCTTATCTAATCGATAGGCCCGCTACGATGAACAGTTGAACTCGAATATCTTGACTATTTATTTTCCGTTCCTTGATTTCTAATTCCTGGAAGATCCCAGATCGCCATCATCTTCTTCATCATCTACGTTGAAATCATCCGGCGAAGCGGGTGACGAACCGTCTTCGGCCCCATCATAGGGCCCTCCTAGCCTCATATCATCCTCATCACCAGCATCGAACCCTTCGTCCAGGAAATTGTCAATTTCACGCGCATCGTCATCATCAGTGGCGTATCTAAATAGAGACTCGTCTTCGTCTTCGTGCGAGAAAAATGAGTCTGCACCGAATCTGGTGTACCCTCTGGAAGAATTTGCGCCCAATCTAAACACCTGGGTTCTAAGGAAGTTGCGGATCACACCCGTAGTCTGGACAAGATTGCCAACAGCAGCAAATAACCCTCTCACAATATTATTCACAACAATGTCCGTGTTGTTCTCTTCAATGAGATGGAGTTCATCGTCTTCATCAAGTCTGATTTCTCCAAATCTTGAAAATCCTCCGTTGCGTCTGATGCCTCTGTCGTAGACGAACCATGTTGCAGCCAAGAACACAGCAATGGGCACAAAAATAACAGCAAACAGTCCAAACCCGGTGATTCCAGATCCGTGCTTTTTATTGAAATCATTCTTCTTGCCTGGACATGGATGTTCGGTCCATTTGTCGAGTTGAAGACCACTCTCACAGGTCGAAAGAGGAACCTTCCTATACCCAGTAGGTTCCCAGTACCCAAGTAGATCTGGGTCAGCGGTGCAGATGCGTACGGGATCCAATGGTGACAACCCCGAGATGAGCTTACACGTTCCATCTTCAGCCATAGCATAGTTGTAGTCACATTCGTAATCTCTTCTGGAGCAGGAGCAGTTTCTCAATACCTTGAACGCTTCATTCAAAGGTGCCATTCCAATGAAGCAATCGCTGCTTTTCGGTTTCTTTCTCAAATATTCGGATTCGTGACCGAAAAGACAGTTGTCTGCCAAAAATGGATGTTTTGGAGACCAATACTCAAAATCGCTTTTTGGCCCAGTTGGAGACTTCAAGTCCAAGCTACACTGCCTGTTGTGCACCCTTGTGAAATCAACCGTGAATAACATGTTTTGGGAGTCAGCATCTTCTGCAAGAATGACAAATTTACGCGACGTATCCGAAGGGACGGTTCCCAGATCAACAACTGAAACGGGGTCTTTCGAGAATTCGTACTCTTCCCAAGTTTGGGCCTGATCAAGAGAGAACCAAAGCGTCTTCTGGTTCTTTTCTGGTTTCACCAAAACAATAATTGAGCCTTGGTCGCCAAACTCCCAGGTGTACGCCCCCTTCTTCACTTCTTTCCAAGTGACACCAGCGTCTTGAGTGAAGAAAGTGTTACTTTCAGAGGCAGGCAAAAGGTATTCTCCAACATTTCCCGTTGCTATCATCATTCCAACAGCAGAACCCGACGAATACGTATCACGAACGTCCTTCCTCTCGGTGTAACCATGAAAATTCAAAGAACAATCTTTGAGGGACTTTCCTTTGCATTTGTAAGTATTGCCTTCAGAATCAACTGCAGGTGGCTGCACAAAAGACCACTCAGCGCCATCGTTGTGAGTGATTTTCGTCTTCAACTTCTTCGACTCGTGGTTCTCCCTTACCTTATCAGCATTGGCTACTACATTCACAACAGAGATTCCCTCCAGTGTTTCAACCTTTTCGAAATCCACGTATCCTTTGTTGTCTCTGTTAGCATCTGGTAATGACACAATGTAGGATGTTCCGTTGTAGTTGGACTTCAGAATCGTACCGAATTGTTTGTCAATCTCAGAGAACGTCGTGACATGCAGAAATATCGACTTCGAGGAAACATCCATCACCGTGTATGCCTGTTGCTTATCAACCTTGAAGTTTGCAGGGAATTCGGCTGGGGCAAAGACTAAACCATCCACAGTCACAAAAGCACTCAGAGTCTGGTCGTCGTTGACTTGGGCAACGACGATAAACTCACCGGTATCAGCAGATCCAATTATTCTCTCAAAGAGGACATCATTCGTTTTTTCGAAAAAATCTGTCGTTGAAACAAGCTGGAAGAATTGGCTTGTCTTGCTGAATTTTTCGCAGAAGATCAGATTCGGGTTGATCGTGAACTGGTCTATGTCCAGCGTAGAACCCACGAAATTGCACATTCTCACATCCTCAATCAAAGGCTTGAACGTTTTACCACCATCCTGTGTGTATGATGCTTCCACATGACAGTCCTGGCTGAAGTAAGATTTGCAGCCTTTTTCTCCGTACCATATGAAAGACTTTGGATCTGCCTTATTGAAAGTGATCTGTCTCAGACCAAATTCGTTCAACTTTGTAGGTGCATCCACAACCGAAAATGTCAAGGCACTGTCTTCGGAGTAGTATATCTTTGAATCTGATGTTATCACGTACACACTTTCGCGATAGTAAGGATTGGTGTAAATAGCAACAATCTTTCCATCTGCATCTTTCAAGGAATCAACCATGTCAAAGGTGATACCACCATTGTACGAAACGTACAACCTTCTACCAGCGGTACTCAGGAGTATAGTTTCGTCCAAAACTTGGTCTGATTTCTGGGTCTCCAAGTAGAAATAATTGACGATCTTTTCAGAAAACATGGAAGCAGTAGTCTGGATGTTTTTGAGTTTCGACTTTGCAATGGCGTCAGAACAACTGATTGAAAAATCATTTGCCGGAGGCTTGAACCCATTTTTCTCCTGACAGAGGTTTCCAGGAGCTTTCACCTTGGAAGTCAACTTGATAGTTTTCTTTGGATTTGAACAGAAGTTCTCTGTGATCACTGTCATTACAGGCTCGCAAGAACCCTTCTCGTTCTTAGCAAATCCCAGAGCACATTCAAAGTCGTCTTCGGTACAGATGCATGGTACCTCAATGGCCTCGACGTCTTTGTAAAGAGTGTTGACGAAACAGTTGGCGTCTTGCTTTCTCCTGTTGAACTTCTCAACGTGGCCAAAAACGCAAACAGGCTCTTTGGTCTTAGAATCAACTCTTGAGTACCACTCTTCAAAATCTTTAGCTCCACAGGTTCTATCGAAAGCATCTGAGAAGTCTAACGAATAGTAAATGATTTCGTCTTGAGAATCTTTCTTGGCCTCTTTCTGTCCAACAATCAGGAAGTTCTTGGAAGAACCATCAATCGTGGTGGTGATTGCGAGAGGCAGAATAGGTTTGTCCAGTTTTGCTTCAGACCATGTCAATCCTTGGTCTGTAGAATACAGAACAGTATCTTGATACACCATTGGTGCATCAAATATGAAACCGAGATCCATTCTCAAGGCAATAATGATGTTTCCCTGATCACCAAAACTGAATATTGAAATACCTTTGAACGCAAATCTCCAAGTAATACCACCATCTCTGGATACGTAAGTGTCCAAATCTTTGAGATCATTCGAGGCACCACTGCCTTTCCTGCCAACCCCCATGACAATACCAGGTGTTGGTCCTGTAGTCATTTTGGTAGAACCACTGGCACCCACAGAAATGATGTTGAGACTGCACGCGTCATCTCCCTTACAATCGGCGTCATCCTCAAGGATAGGCGGATTCCAGGTTCTACCGTTATCGATGGTCACCAATGTCTTGAAGGAAATATCGGCGCCCTTCGCCGAATCGATCTTATTGATGATCCAAGCACCGTCAATGGTACTCACCTTGTTAGCAGCTGTGAATCCAAACGTGCCCGACATTACATTGTCCTGAATTTTGGTATAATGCACTCCAGAAGAGTCAGACTGGTAAATCTCAGCGACCGGTTGAATGTCCATCGAGTTTTTGAATCCGTAAAGAACAACGTTCAACGAATAAGGCGTCGAGTCCAGGAAACTGTACATCTGCTTGTTGAGATTTGATCCGAAATCCACCTTCTGGAACTGGGAACCATCTTTGGAAACGAAAAAGTGGACATTCGAAAACCAAGCATACTTATCTTCTTCGACAATGGCGACTATGAACGATTGTATGACGACGAGTTCCACGATTTCTCCAGAATTCAAAGAGTTCATGGAGTCCTTACACTCCTCAATCGTAGTGAAGAAATCATCGGTTGAAATCAAACGTGATCCAGACCCATCTTCCGTTACCTGGATACAGAGAATCCTCGAATCCGGACCAGCACTAAAAGTCGCACTAGATTTGGCGAAACGACATTCACGGATGTCATCTATAGGGAGGGGAACCGGGTGCGTTCTCAGTCCATCCGTGGTATAAAACCAAGTGTCATTGCAACTTCCCTCAGCGTTACAATACAAGTTCGATATCAACATCATATCCTCGTTGACATGGTTATATCTCACGTCAGCATAGGCTAGATCGTTCACATCCGGCATATCAAAACGCCTCCACGACTGACCTTTGTCGTCTGATATCAAGTGAGATAGTCCCTCAGTGAAAACGATCACACGATTGCTAGTCAATCTCGGATATTCCATCGAAACAAACGTTTGGGTCTCCTTGGTTCCCAGCGCACTGTTCAGATCGTCATTCAAAGATTTCCATGTTTTGCCGTCATCATCCGAACGGTACACCGTTTCGTTGACAATTGTCATCACCACTGCAGAATCGTCGAAATAAAATAAGTCAGAGGGTATTTCGCCGAAATCACTGGTATGAATTGTCGGCTGGAAAGGCCCCACATCAGCAGCCTTAGTATCGGCACCTAGAGCACATTGTGCAAACAGAGCCGACACCAGCACGGCAGTCACAGATCTTATAGAAACCATTGCAAAGGTATTATCTCGACAACAAAAAAATGATAGTCACCTTGTTAAGGTTGGCCTGAAGCAACTCTGGGTTAGCTACCTTTGAGCTGAAGTTGTCAGGTGGTAAAGTCGACCAATGGGCTCACGAGAGAAAACAGCAAAATTGTAAAGCACGACAATTTTGTACAATTTAGTCACTTGAGACGGTCTTGGATTCTCGACGGCTTGTTTGTTACCAGATAGACTGGGTGGTATGGCATAAAAAGTGGAGAGGCCAGCTTGTCTGAGCAGTTGGTGTGGCATGTTACGTAGACAGGGGGCAGGTAATTATGTGCGTTGACTGATTTTACGCCGCATTAAGACGTGCATGCGGCTTGGAAATTTATCTCAGAGTTACTAAGAGATATAAATTGAGTTTAGGCAGTTACGTAGTTTCATAAGCAGGAATAAAGGCAATATGCCATAGATATGGCCTCTATTCCACAGAATTTCCATCGACTATGGCCCAATCTATGGTATTTCCCCTATTCACCTTCAACCATTCATTGCACTTCTTATAGTGCTTGCAATCAAAATAGCCCCTACTGGCACTCAATGGACTTGGATGGACTGTGCGCAAAATCAAATGGCTATTAGTATCAATCTTGATCTTGGAAATTGTTTTTTGGGCAGGCATCCCCCAAGCCAGAACCACGATCCCTCGGTTTAAAGAGTCGCTGTTTCGTATCAGGGCATTGATAGCCGCACTTGTGAACAATTCCCATCCCCGGTTGGCATGAGAGTTGGCCTGATGGGCTTTCACAGTAAGGCAGGTGTTCAAAAGTAACACACCTTGTTTTGTCCATTTGGTGAGATCGGCCGTTTTTGGAATCTCGAAATTTGGATAATCAGTCTTGAGACATTTGTACATGTTCCTGAGAGATGGAGGAATTGCCAATTTGGGATCTTTCACCGAAAATGCCAATCCGTGCGCCTGGCCAACGTTGTGATAGGGGTCTTGGCCCAGGATGAGTACCTTGACTTCATGAAGAGGTGTCAATCGCGTCCACGAATAGATGTCTTTTTGAGGCGGGAACACTTGGGATGACGAAAACTCTTTTTTCAGAAACCTTTTTAGTTCTAGAAAATAAGGCTTCGTTAGCTCTTTATAGAGTACTGAGAGCCAAGAGGAGTCCATAGTCTCTATCTCCAATGTGAGAAGATCTCTGATCTCCGGGCTGAGCCCATTCACCCAAGCATCTTTGTCAAATCGGATTTGTGAGATCTGTGAGGCTGATCCAATTGACTCTTGGGGTTGCCCTTTTTTCTCCTCGGCCCTTTCTGTTTTTTCACCGTTTTTCACGCTCTCTCCATGGACTTCGCGTTTCTGCGTCTTCGTTTGAGCTTTCCCAAAGAAGTCTGCTATATCCACGGTTCTTTTCGCACTTATCGATATAGATCTTTTTTTTTCTTGTGAGATAGACATAATTGGCCGCAGATTCAACTTCAACACGTGATTAGGAAAGTGCAATCGCTTCATGAAAAAGAAGAAGAAAGAGAAGTGCTCACCGTAGATGAATAATACAAGACACGCGTAATCAGCACCGTGGCTCACATTGGAGTCTATCCACGACTCTTTGCTAAGGCTGACTAGCCTGAGAGTCTGAATATATATAATGGTTATATGATAGGACTTTTCTTTGTTAAGATTATATTTGTGAATTCTGACAAAATATCAAAAGGTTTCGTGTCAATTGGGTGGAGTTCATGAGTTTTTTCTGTGTCAATTGGAATATGCCTCATCCGGGACTTTTCTGGAAATTTGTCAAAAGATAAGAAAACTAAGCATACACCCAACGGCCAAAATCAATCCAGAAACCCGTAAGACCTCTGAAATTCAACAGGAACATTATGACCAGACATGAAGCCCAATAAAAATTCCATTATCCTTTTGTGAGCCCTCTCAAATTACCCATTTTTGGATCTGCCAATTTCTTTAGTGCAACCCCGCAGGTCTGGCTTATCTCTGACGTTTGCCTTCTATCTCTCTACTGCACAACACCGCCTTTGTTATCACGAGTTATGCCAAAGGTGCCTATACGAAGCCGGCTCAATAAGAAAATAAGGCCCTATCTGGCAAGAATGTACCTGAAAAAAAATAATGATGACGCCTCAACTCCAACATCGCATACAGCTACTACTGCACAGCCAGTGACTGCTTCCTCAGCATCCGTGCGCTCTCGCTCTTCGGCTGGGGACATACCGATGGGATTCGAGATAACTCAAACAGACAAGACGACTCGGTCGAGCTCATGGGCATTTTGGCAGACCGCTCCGGGGTCAATTAGCACTGCAAATTCACAATCTGGCGATCACACAGACCTCCCTTTAGACACAACTACACAAAAAGACGATTCTGATACGGCTGCCTCCAGCGGCCCGGCCAAAAATGCTACCAGCAAAGGCCTAGAAGCAGAAACTTCATTGAAAACGGGGGAAACTGCTCAGCGCAGTTGGTTACCGTGGCCCAGATCTGCGTCTTCTGCCTCTCTAAAGGACTTGTTGATCGACCCATCATCGCCATCTGGGAATGAACCTGCACAGGAGCCCAACGGAAACCGCAGCTGGTCGATATGGAGTTTGGGAGGTGGCGCTAATGGAAGTGCGAACGAAGTACAGGATAAACCGAAGGAGATCATTGGTCCTTCGAATACCATAATAACGGAAGACGCCGTGTTGTTTGAGCCAGCAACCAGAAAGGCGCAATCGGTTCAGTCGGAGGAAGTTTCCGATCAGAAGCCGAACTTGAATAAAGTGGTTCCGAAGATAGAGCAGTGTTTGCCGACAGAGTCCTTCGCGTCTTCTGTGTACAACGCCTACCAGAAGTACTACAGGCGAATGGGTGGTGCTGCTTACGAGCCTCTACATCTCTCCAGAATCCGGCCTACCACCGTAAAGAGAGTTCTTATAGTGGGAATTCATGGATTTTTCCCAAACAAATTGCTACGACCTCTTCTTGGAGAGCCCACTGGAACTTCCATACGGTTTGCACGTGAGGCTGAGAAGGCCGTTCTCAAATGGGCTAAAGAGCAGAACATGGAGGTTGCGATCCAGAAAATTGCTCTGGAAAAGGAGGGAAAAGTAATGGACAGGGTCGATTTTTTCTTCGAGCTGATGGCCAAATGGCAGAATGAAATCAAACAGGCAGATTTCATCTTCGTCACGGCCCATTCCCAGGGATGTCCTGTTTCCATATTGCTGATGTCCAAACTCATAGAATATGGATTCATAACCGAAAACCAAAGGGCTGGAATATTGGCAATGGCTGGGGTCAATAATGGTCCTTATTTTGGTATAGACCAGAAGTTCTTTGTGAGAGCGTATTCAACCATTGAAAACGAGTCAATGCTGGAACTTTTTGAGTTCCAACACTTTGATTCTTTGTTGTCCAGGAAATATGTCGAGTCGTTGAGGATCATAATAAACAATAATGTCAAGGTTCTTTTTGTGGGCTCCATTGACGACCAGCTGGTTCCGTTATATTCTGCAATCGCGTCTCATGTGATCCATCCAAACATCTACAGGGCAGTATATATCGACGGCACTTCCAACACTCCGGCCTTTGTCTCAAGAATAGTCTCCATGTCATGTTCTCTGATGAATCTGGGATTTTCAGACCATGGAGTAATCAAGGAAATCAGCAAGTTCCTGGCTGGTCCTTTGACAGGCGGGGGCCACTCCCGGATATACAATGATATTCAAGTGTACGACCTGGGTCTGGAGTTTTTTCTCTCCACAAACGATCTGAACGCCCAAAACTCAAACCCACAACCTGTTCATTTCAAGGGTTTTGATATCAAACAGTTGGGAGCCAACCCGTTCCATCTTCCATGGTGTATGCGTGGTCTGATTTTTGAGGCGACAAAACGTCTGCCTTCGGGAAAAGAACAGGTTGATCTTATGTTTGACGAGTTTGACTCGTGGAACCCGGAATCGAAGGTTTTGAAAGACATGAAGTACCGTTTAAATGGTATTAGGATAAGCCTGTGAAGGAGGCAGACGAAAGACGCAGTGTATATGCGCCTACTAAACGCATAAAGAGTTTCTATGCATATTGGCCTATTCTTCTACACTTCCGCGATTATAGTACAGACAATTGCTTTTGAAAATAGAAAAAGAGACATATGAAACAAACAAGTGAAGAAATCGAAGGTCTACAAATCTATCAAACTCTCAGAGTTGCCATTCTGACGCTGCTGTTGGGGCTGTTGGGAGTTTCCAAATCCGTATCCAGTGTAGGATGGAATGACACCTGTGCTAGCAACACCAGTATACTGGGTTCCAAAGAATGGATTGTTCTGACCAGTTTCCTGCTTGAACCCGGTTCCCGAGGAGTTGATGAAAGTCCCCGTTTTGGTGTGTTGTGCCGGAATTCTGGTACTTCCTTCGTTACCAAAGGTATCAATTCCAGTTCCAGTCGCCAATAATGCATTGAGACCAGAAAATTTCTCGTTCATCTTCTGGTTTCCTGTCAAAGTCTGCTTCACTGGTTGTGGTTGCTGCTGAGACTGCTGCTGCTGTGGTGGGGATTGAGGCTGTTGCCCAGATCCAAATGCAAAGGGATTATTCGAACCAGTCTGCATTGCCAGCTGCTGTTGTTGTTGCTGCTGCTGCTGGAGATATGCCTGTTGCTGAGCCGCCAATTGCTGCTGTTGGAGCAGGTACTGCTGGTACTGCTGTTGCTGCTGCAAAGCTGCCTGCTCTTGCAAATACTGCTGCTGCTGTTGCTGTTGTTGTAGTAGCAGGGCTTGCTGTTGAGCCTGCTGCTGCGCTGCTTGCTGGGCAGCATAGTCCTGGTACCCGGTGGAATATGCGTTCTGTAGATATCCAGTGTTCATGGCCTGGTTTTCATAGATCGGGTTACCAAACATGTCATATCCAATGATTTGGCCCAGAGCATACTGGGGCTCATCATCAAGATCCAGAAGGTTGCCTTGGTTAGCTTTCTTTCTCATCTCCTCTTCCTCTAGACTCAGCTGTAGAGCTCTTTGAAGACTCTCGTCAGAGCCGTTCATTCTTCTTCTCCTCTCCTCCTCTTCTGCCGTTAATCTGCTTTGTTCCAAAGCTTTTTGAAGATCATCATCGTACTCCTCCTCTTCACCGTCTTCGCGTTGTCTGCGTTTTCTCCTGCCATGGCCGTTCCTTTCCTTGGCTAGTCTTCTCTCCTCCATCAACCTCTCGTCATTTAAAAGCAAGGAGGTCAATTCTTTTGCCTTGACACGAATCAGAGCTCCCTGGTCTTTATCATGATCATCAATAAACGTAAATTCTCTCAAGGTCTTCACGATGTATAGATTGTGCTTGGCCCAATGGACACATCTATCAGATCCGTTTAACACCAGGTACTCGAACAGCGTCAATGCCTTAGCCACATGACGCCAGTTCTTTCCCTTATCGTTGAGTCTCTTGTCGACCATGTCCATGACTTCTAGGAATTCGCCCTGGTCGAATGTGTGGGATGAAACTTCAGCCATCTCGCTCACCGAAGGACCGGATGGTTCGTTCGAGGTTGCGTTTCTAACCAAAACCTGAACCGAGGAGTATCCATTTGTGACATTCTTGATAGAGCGAACAAATGCCTTCGACATGACGAAAAATTTGTGTTCTTAGGGATGTGGGTGTGATCTGGCAAATCGACCTTAGGGAGTACTCACGATGGGACACGTGATTGGGTTTGCGCGGGCCTGATTGAACAAAAAAACACAACAGAGGCAAATTGAAAGCTGGCAATTGCAGGTATGCGATATATCCGACTTTCTAGAGAAGAGAAGGGTATTTGGATTTGATGATGAAACTGGCACTGGATGGTTCGGCTGCTCCTCGTTTGGGATCTCCCCGGGATGGTTATGTGGCGATGGCCGATGGAGCGCCGCCCCATTGCCTCTTCGGGAAATACGATAGAGAAGTAAGATTATGCATAGAGTAGCAAAGTGGGTATGGGGACAGTTGATTAGATGAAATTCGTTTGATTTAAGCCTCGTAATTTAGAGAAAAGTGAATATAATCTTACAGAAGGACTATTCAGATAATAAGCCTTAAAGCAGGATTTATTTCCGTGTAAATGTAATGTGCACTGTTTATAGAGAACAGGCAATGCACGAGAAGTAGCCAACTTTTCACTCCTGCCGATACAATTTACTCCGTCGAACCAAAATGCACGTGAAGCCCACGATTTCCCAGTCAAACAGCTCAGTTTTGTATTTGGTGTTTGAGTTTTCAATCTCCTATCCTATTTCATTATCATACAAACTACTCTTCATCTAACCTCAGATTGTCAGCCTCACATCCGGGACAGTTATGCAACACCTCATGCACAAAAACGTCGCAATCGATGCAAAAATCTTTGCGACAATCCTCACATCTGTACCTTGAGCTCGTGATAAAATCTGCTGTTTGTCTGTGTTTTTCAGCTTCGTGAACCAGCTCGCTGTTCACGCCCTTACTGGGGAAACTCTTCTGGCACCCAAAGCAGTTCGTAGACTCGTATGCCTTGCTAACAGGTATTTCTGAGAACAATTTGAGTGGAAATAAGTGATGGTATGATCTTGCCAGATGTGTAGACAAAATCAGCATCAAGTTGCAGCAAGGACAAATGGTTGGCAAAAGACAAATGTTGGCCTTGCAACTGGGACATATGTAGCCTCCATATATGAGCTTTGAGTGACATGAACAAAACGTTGGTGTACCGAAATTGGCAACCCTGGAAGGAAATCCCATCTTCACCAGCGTAAACTTTTCAGTTGTGGATTTTGCTACTGCCAATGGAATCACCGCATCCATGAACAACTCCTTGAAATGCTTTTCATTCAGGATCACCCAGTACGAGTTTTTGGAGTCTCCAAAATTTGTTTTTTCGCAGATTTCGTTGCAAATCTGGACATGAGCAGTAAGGCCAATTATGCGCACTCGTATTGCCGTTTTCTGGAGATGAGTAATGGTTTTTTGGATATCGCCCGGATCCGAGGTGAAGAGAGCACCAAACACTATCAACACCTCCCTGGTTGAGTGGGTGGGAGTGTTCATCAGCAAACCCCGGCTCATTTCCAGTGCATTCTGCAACGAAGGATCACCCTGAGGCTCCACCCGCTTCAGTTTGTTCAATGCTTCAATGTGATCGAAAGGGTTTCCACTTACTTCAGAAACTAGCTGGGCCAGTCCGTTTCTCATGATCACCACACCTATCTGCGATATCGGATTCTGATCGAAAAACTCGTTAATGAAGTCAATCGCATATGAAAGCATTAGGGAAGCCCGACTAGGTCTCAAATCTTTCTCGCTCATCACTTTGCTGAAATCAAGCACCAACACCAATGTTCTGATAATACCTCTCTGGAACGGAGTCACATTCTTCAACAGTCGCTTTTTGTGGGCCTCCACCAGACCAGACACTATCGATTCAATAGATCCCGACTCATCTTCTTGGACAATATCCCATGACCTTCTATACTCGTCTTCCCAAGAATAACCACCACTCTGGCCCATCAACTCTACCTGGTTAACCTTCTTCACCGTCTTCTTCCTCGTACGGTTCGAAATGCCTGCCACAGGAGTGGATGCATCGTCGGCCACTTCGATCGCGTCATCAGAAAGCTCTTCTGGCGACAGAGACGTTCCGAATTCCTCGTCTGAATCCATTTGTGGGGTTATGAGTTGATCTTGTGGTGGGGCAAAAGAGAGTGTAAACTTGATTACAAGATTCAGATGCGAGAGATGCCTCTGATTTTTCACTGCCATTTAAATGCGGCTGAAAAGTGAAAAATCCGGCCAAATGGCTTGACACCAAGAAATACGACAATTGACAAGTTTTTTGTTAAATATTTCCATTGATAATCATTAGACATTATATAAATTCCAAAATAATAGCTAAACATCGTTCGAATTGGGGGAACGGTGAATCAACTGTGATTCCCCATGGAGTTACCGTTCTCAGCTGATAACAATCACGGGAATCCAGCACATCTTTTCAGCAAACCAAGAATAAACGCCAATTTCTGGAAATCTGCGTTACTAGCATCATCCTTCTCATTCCAGAGTTTCGAAGATGTGATCAGGATCAGATTCTTCGGTTCTGGTGAAAACGTGTAGAACAGAGTGCCTATCTGGTTGGCCATCACCATAGTCTTCAGATTCTGTTGGTTTCCCAGCAAAACCACAGGCGATATTCTGGAACTTGTGGATTCAGACGCAAGTTTGATTCCCGGTGTCAGCGGCAATGGGATGTCTATGGTTGTGTCTTTCTCTCCATTCAGCGCAAGGTGGATGACGGACTTGTCCTGGAACTCTATTATTTGCGCTGATATCTCGTTGTTTTCGTATGTGTCTATGACCTGGGTGTGGTTATCTGACATTGTGAGAGATTAATCAAAAAATGGTAAAAAATCGCGAAAATATGGACGATAGATGGACGATCTATGAAAGACATATCAAAGAAATATCGAAGAAAGATGTCTCTGTAAGTGAAATAGAGTGAAAAATCAATTTCCAACCCGAGCCGATGAGCTATCGCGTAAGCTTCAGTTTCTATAGGAGATTGTCATACAGTTCTCAAGAATTACCCAACAATTACTCAAAAGATACTCGAGAAATTCTCAAAAGCCACATTTGTTTTTGATGAACGAGACCATCAGTCTGACTGGTTTCAATACTAACCGGAGCGACAATGGGTCCGTTTCGGTTTCCGCTGCGGACCAGCTTCTTATCGAGAGATCTCACGACGAGATAGTCAGGTCTACGGCACTATCTTGGCTACATAGGATAGTCGCCTGGATGTGTACTACATTCTTCTTATCTATTCTGATGGTACTGGCACTATTCCATTACTATTATGGCAAAATTTCAGGCGCTGGAGTGCACTCCCATCAGAGCCCGCGAACACCAGCATATCCCAACGCAGAGGGGAAGAAACTGGCCAGGATCCCGGATCTTGGATATTACTTGAATATGTTGAATCTGGAGCTTTTGGAATATAGAATAAAGACTAAGGACGGTTTTATCATTACTTTGCAGAGAATTACGGATCCTTCGGATAGAGACCAGCTTAACCGCAGACCACCCGTTCTACTAGTACACGGATTGCTCCAATCGTCTGGTTCTTTCGTAACTTCGGGCGAAAAGTCTCTGGCTGTTTTTCTCTTCAGAAATGGATTCGATGTATGGCTGGGAAACAACAGATGTGGTTTTGTGCCAAGAAATGAGACATTGAGTCCTCAAGACCCTAGGATGTGGGATTGGGATGTGAAGGACTTGGCCATGTTCGACCTTCCGGCAATGGTGGACGAAATTTTGAAAGTTTCGGCTTTCGACAAGGTCTCTCTTTGCTGCCATTCTCAGGGAACATCTCAGACCTTTTTGGCTCTTTCTGAGCAACATGGAAGTGCCATTAACCACAAGATCACTACGTTCATAGCGTTATCACCGGCAGTGTTCCGTGGTGCTCTGATCCACCAGAAACTGTTTATCAAATTCATCCAAGGAATTTCTGACTCAACATATAAGTGGTTTTTTGGCGTTCATTCCTTCATGCCAATAATGCTCTCAGTTCGAGGACTTATTTACAAATACTCTATTTTTGGTCTACTGAGCTACTCCATGTTCAACTTCCTGTTTGATTGGACTGACACTTTGTGGGATCCAAGCCTCAGATCTCAGCATTTTCTATTCAGCCCCGTATACGTGAGTACGAAGCTCATGGCATGGTGGTTATGTTCGCAAACCGGTGGTTTTGGGAGCGAAGAATGCATATTAGACGAGACCCAATCCTGGTTCGATCCAGCTCGGACTCCTCCTATCATGCTGGTGATACCGTTGGAGGATAGATTGGTGGATGGAGAGAAGCTCAAAACTCACATGAGATTAAACGAGCCTCGCATATCGACGACTATCCTTGAAATTGAAAAATATGCTCATCTGGACGTGTTATGGGCCGACGACGTGATTGAAAAAGTTGGTTACCCCATACTCGAGCATTTGAATATGTGCGTGCGAAACTCACTCTGAAAAATTTGGCTCTGGTCCCCTTTGCAATTTATGTCTGTTGTGTTGCATGCTTAAAGTTTTAGAAGGCACTAGATTGCGAATTTTTTTGGCTATTTTCTGCTTTTACGATGGGTATCATCAGTCAACCTTCGTCACAGATAAAGCTGACCAATGTGTCATTGGTCAGAATGAAAAAGGGAAAGAAGAGGTTTGAGATTGCGTGCTACCAGAACAAAGTCCAAGACTACAGAACTGGAGTGTAAGTGAAACAAGACAACGTTGCATTTTTGTGCCTGAAAGATGATTCTGTTACTAACACGTGACTCAGCGAGAAAGATCTCGACGAGGTGCTTCAAATTCCCCAGGTGTTTGTTAATGTTTCAAAAGGTCTGATAGCTCCACAGGATGATTTGCAGAAGAGTTTCGGCCATACTGACCAAGACAAAATCATCCAAGAGATCCTCAAAAAGGGAGAAATTCAGTTAAACGAAAGAGAAAGAAATGCCAAACAGGAACAAGATGTTAATGAGATTCTCCAAATAATAAGCTCCAAGTGCGTGAATCCCAAAAATAAGAAGAGGTACACCACCACAATGATAGCCAAGGCTCTTGCCGAGCTCAAGTTCAATCTGAATGGAAACAAACCAACAAAGATACGGGCCCTCGAAGCCATAAAGCTACTCACACAGAAACAGATCATTCCTTTGGCAAGAGCCAAGATGAAGCTGAGAATCACGCTTCCGTCCAAGGACGCTAAAGGTGAGCTAGGTCAAACTCTGAGGAAGCTCATAGACACAGTGATTGACGAATTCCAGGATTCCGAATGGGAGTGTGTCTGTCTGATCGAGCCCGAGTCTTACCGCGAAATAGGCGAGCATCTGAATGGGAAAAACAAAAAGCCCGTTGGTAATGTGGAGGTGTTAGACATGGCTGTTATCGATGAAGATGGTGATCAGAACATATAGAGTGGAACGGGGAACTACTAGAAATCGCATCTGATTTGTCATGCAATGGTTATAGTTATGCTAGAATAATGAAAATTTACAATCAACGTATGCCTACAACGGAGTGTCTTTGCCTAATGCCAAATTGAACAACAGCCAGAAGTTCAAAATCGTGATGAATCCCCATACACCAACTGCCAAGATGGCAGTGATTGTTCCGTTGCTCATGTCTTTGTATAGGATCTCCTCTTCATCCTCCAATTCCACCGATTCGTCTCCAAGCTCCTCCAATTCGTAGCTGGGTATCCCACCGTACTGCTGCAATTTTGGGTTGATTGCAACCTTCATGATGTTTTTGTTGCAGGTGAAATAAATCAATGGTGCAGACACGATAGGCAGCAGCAACGAGAGAATCACCTGAGAGGCATTCAACGCTCCACTCAAGCCTTCCCTACCACTCACCAAAACCAGGACCAAGCACGGGGCAATGGCCACAGCTCTGGTCAACAGTCTGCGAACAGCTGGTGGAATGCTCCATCTGAGAAAGCCTTCGCTGACCATTTGGCCTGCCAAAGTACAGACAACTCCCGCACTCTGGCCTGAACACAGCAACGCCAGGGCAAAAACAGCACCCGCAGTCTTGGAAAGATGGGTCTTCAAAAGGTGATAAATGGTGAAGAGATCGGCGGAGTCGTTGAGCTTGCCATCATCATCATCGTCTATCGGCGTTGATAGCGTGGATCCCGCCACGATCAAAATTGCCGCATTCACGAAAAGGGCAACTGTAAAGAGAGACACCACCAGCTCGGCAATTGTGTACGACATGGCATCATCAATGGCTTCCAAAGACGGTCTGTAGATAGCCTCGCTGGGGATCTCGTCGTCTTCCTTTCCACAGTATCTGGAAAACTTAGAAGTCTCTTCGTCTTCTGCTGGACTCCTGACTGGTTCCACAGGAGGTACATAATTCCCCTGTTTCTCGTCAAAATCACGTAGTCTAGACTGGACTAATCCCGAACCAAGATAGAGCGAGTGTGGCATCACAGTTGCACCGAGAATGGCCAAACTTAGGTAGAGACCGTCTCCCTTAACGGCATCCTCCGAGGGCAGAAATCCCCTGAAAACTTCGCCAAAGTCTGTCGTTGGTGCAACGGCAGAGAGCTCAACAGCAAAGCACACCACCGTGGCCACCACCAGTAGTGAAACAAAGCCCTCAAAGATCCTTATTATAAACAGAGGCCCGTTGGGTCTGTATGCCATCAGGACAATCAACACATCGATAACAGTCAAAATAACACCCGCAAGCAAGGGGATGCCAAAGAGAATGTTCAACGAAATAGCTGTTCCAACCACCTCTGCCAGATCCGTAGCGATGATAGCGATCTCTGCCAGAATGTAAATGAACAGATTCCACTTCCTGGGCAGATGTTCTCTACAATTCTGAGCCAAATCCAGACCAGTGACGGATCCCAACTTTGCACATAGAGTCTGCAAAAAGACTGCCAAAATATTGGCCAATAATACTGAGAAAAGCAGCTTATACTTATGAGCTGCGCCGGCAGCAACTGCCGTGGAATAGTTACCAGGGTCCATGTAGGCCACCGAAACCATGATACCTGGCCCAATATAACTGAGATACTTCCTCAGGATTCTAGCCACATTCTGAATCCAGCTGAGCTTATGGGGCGCAATATTCGGCGAAGGTCGCGCAAAGTTGATGTGATCGGCAGAGTTCGAGGAGCTATTAGTGGGAGATAACGGATCAATATTCACTGAACGCGTGGGCCGTAACAAGGCACCATCAGAGGAGCGCCGTATGATGTTTTTGTTGGGAGGGTTTGTGAATTCTATGGATTCCACGAGCGAATCTGTGCTGGGGTTGGGGATCGGATTCCCATGATCGTCCCATTCAGGAACAGGGGTTGAGAAATCCCTTTTGGACGTGTCTATGTTGGCCAGATTCATTGGAGAGCTAGCCCTAACGAGCGCAATTCAAAAAAACAGTCACGAAATCCGCAGAAAAAACAACAAAAAACACACACCACCAAAGCGAAAGTTATCGGTGCTAGCAACGATCTTCAATGTCTCAACAGAGCAGGAGGCGTGTAAAAACAAACAAACACGTTGAAAAAAGCTCCAAATTCAAGAAAGGCTGAACCCTGTTCACTGCCAATGTCTATCTCACAAAAGCCTCACTGTTTGTGTAGCCGGGAATACTGCTTCCTTGTTTAAATCAACAGGTTGGCAAACATGGAACTAGCCACTTTTCACTAAGAGGGTGCCCGGAGATGGTCCTTCTGGCCGGTTAGACTCGGTACACGACCTGCCAAAATTCCAAAAAAATTTGAACGGTCTCCGGGATGACAGCATGAGGAGTTGGACCCTTGTGGCGTGGTTTTATGAGCCTTCGGATTTTGCGAAAAATGGTGAATTACAAATCGGCGTTCGTGCTTGCGCCTATGGTGCGGATCGGAGATTTGCCGACCAGACTGCTTTCGTTGAGATACGGTGCGGACCTTGTATGGGGACCTGAGATCATCGACAAGAAGCTATTAGTTTGCGAGAGGGTGGAGAATAAAAAACTGGGCACGGTGGACTTTATCACCCAGTCGAACAACGATGATGCTGTGAGCAATTTGGTTTTCCGCACGTTCCCTGCGTTGGAGACGAATAAGCTGATTTTTCAGATGGGCACTGCAGATGCAGACTTGGCGGTTCAGGCCGCCAAAACTGTTATAAAAGACGTCTCAGGAATAGACATCAATGCCGGGTGTCCAAAGCACTTTTCTATTCATTCAGGAATGGGGGCGGCTTTGCTTTCGACGCCTGACCTGCTAGTGGACATTCTGACACGCCTGGTGAACGAGGTGGGTAAGCCTAACGAGAAACCGATCAGTGTCAAGATTAGGATTTTTGATGACAAAGACAAGACTCTGGAGTTGGTGTCAAGACTTTTGGATACAGGGATCGCCAACCTGACAGTGCATTGTCGTACCAAGACCATGAGGAACAGAGAGAAACCTATACGAGACTTTGTTCCCGATATTAGAGACATGTGTCGCGCCAAAAATGTGACTTTCATCATCAACGGTGATGTGAAAGATTACAAAGAATATGCGGAATTGCAGAATGTTTACGGCGAAGATGTAGGTTGCATGGTAGCTTCCGCTGCTGAACTAAACCCATCTTGTTTCCGCAAGGAAGGTCCTTTACCGTGGATGCAAGTTTGCAGAGACTATGCAGATGTTTGCGAGCAGTTCGAGACGTACAAGTCTGTGGCGAAATATTGCATGTCCAGGCTTATTCCAAAGGGAAACAAGAGCAAATCCGCTCGTGTGAGGCTCTCTGCGGCGAAGAGTCTGGAAGAAATTGTCACGTTATTCAGAGATGAATTGAACGACGAGGGTGAATTGGTTCAAGAGGACTCTGAGAAAGGTACTGAAAAACGTATTGACAAAGCTTCTGAAAAAGATACCGAAAAAGATACTGAAAAAGCCCGCTCTACACTCAACACCAAGAGACCAGCGCATGTCTTGGAAAGCGCCAGCACCAGCATGGAGAAACGGGTTAAAGCATGAAAACCAAGTTCTCAATTAATATGTACATTTAACGAATACCAAGATTACTCCACCTTACCGCCGAAACCAACGGGGTTATAGTGGCATCTTCCTGGAAGAACACCCAAGAACTTGTAGATACCTCCCATCTCGTTGATGCTTTTTCCGACTAGTCTTTGATAAGCCCTCACGATTTTTTCCTTCTCAGCAGGATTGGATTTGTGAACATGAGCCAATTGATCTGTTCTAAAGGCGATGCCCATCTCGTGAAGAAAGTCGCCTTGCTCCACGGGCCCATAAGCCTTACATCCTAATTTGCTGAATATCTCTACCAAATTTCCAAAATCAACATCGGCAGATAAATCTGCTTCTCCGGGAGTCACAAATGGAGAGACTATTTTGTGATTTTTGATCCCGCGCAAGGTGTTGATTGGAATAGTCTCTGCTGGTCCATAGTCTATGATCAGAGCAGCACCAGTAGTAGACCTGTTGATCAACTGCGCCATTCTCGTCGAATACGAAAAAGCCTCGGGGCATATCTCAATTCGGGAGCCCTCAGCGACGCTGTCGAATCTCGCGTTGCTTTTGGGTATGCTGGAGGAGGGAGTAGCAAAAGGCGCAAGCACCATGTGGAAGGCCTGTTTACATGAAGCTCCATTCTGCTGGAGATCGGAGGTCTTGTAGACCGAGGTATTTGGCAAGGACAATGTACTCTTTTTCTTCTCAATTTCCTCAGAGGTTTCGGTGTCAACAAGATATTCTCTCCACCCATCTTTGGTTTTCTCAAACTGTAGAATTGGAAGAGCGTCGAAGAACTCGTGGGCCAGAATGAAGTTCGTGTACGATTCGTCTTTGG
>NW_019172955.1:494651-612468 GCF_000576695.1 Kuraishia capsulata CBS 1993
GTGTACGATTCGTCTTTGGTAATATCCAGTTCAGTTTCTAGCCATTTGATCTTATTTCCCCATTGGCTGCTGGCTTCAAATAGCCCCTTCACTTCTGATGGCTGCAATTCTGTGCCTGGAGAGCACAGCTTTCTCTTCTGCTCCTCCCTCAACACCTCCGAGGCCTCCACCATCAGGATCTCCACCTGTTGTGGAGGAATACTCCCTGTGCTCGAGGCGAGTCTGTTGAAGGTTTTCATTGTGTCGAACATCAATGTTCCCTTTCCCGGTCCAAATTCGATAAAGCGCAGTTTCTGTGGAGCGCCCTGGGATCTCCATACCGCGAAGAACCATATCCCGATCATCTCACCAAATGTCTGTGAAATCTCGGGCGAGGTAACAAAGTCACCAGTAGCGCCCAAGGGGTCTCTTGTGGTATAATAGCCAAAATCCGGGTGTAATAAACATTGCTTCATATAAGAGGACAATGGAAGAGGGCCCGTGGATTTGATTGCCTCCTTCAGAATCTGCGTGAGGTCGAGCTTGGGTTTCTTCACCGCATTCAAAGCCACTTTGGAAGCACAAAAGTGTCTAACAGCATTAGAACTGCACAAACGAGGTATTTTACCCCAAACTTCAAGACCGATCATCCTCCCCCGTAAGGTTTCCATCAAGTGTGTTCAGCATAGAAAGCGTGAATTTTTCAGTGGAGCGATGAGGTGCATTTGAGACGTCCCAATCGGGTAACTATCTCGAATTGATTCAAAACCGTAGGATTGGGTCGATTAAAGGTTAAGTAAATGTCTGGGAAAAATATATATTTGAGGTGTAGATCTCGGATTAACAGTAGTATTGTTTGGAAACCAATATGTAACACCTGTATCTTTTTCAAAATGACTGAAAACACGCAGGTGAGGGTATTTGAATGCTCTACTGCTGTTCCACTAGGGCAGACTTCTAGGTCATACAGACACATCCTATTGCCTAACGGAGTGTTGACTCTGCTTATTTCAGATCCAACGGAGGATTTAGCTGCATGCTCGTTGACAGTTGCTACAGGATCTCATGCGGAC
This sequence comes from Kuraishia capsulata CBS 1993, assembly GCF_000576695.1. NCBI lineage: Eukaryota > Fungi > Ascomycota > Pichiomycetes > Pichiales > Pichiaceae > Kuraishia > Kuraishia capsulata. The sequence continues at coordinate 495,704 of NW_019172955.1, forward strand.
CCAGATTCTGTTCCAGGGTTAGCCCATTTGTGTGAACACTTGCTCCCGTTGGCCTCAAAGCAGTTCCCCAAGCCTGGCCTTTTACATCAGACATTATCAAGACATGGTGGGAGATACAATGCGTCAACCTCAGGCGAACAAACCAGCTACTATTTTGAAATCCCAACCAATTCTCTGGTTACTGGCCAAGACAGTGCCAAAGATATATTTGGAGAACCCATTTTCAGTCATGTTCTACGTATGTTCTCTTCTTTCTTCCGATCTCCGCAATTTCCCGAAGATTTGGTCCAAAGAGAAATTCATGTTATCAATGATGAACATAACGAAAATAAAACCAACGAGGCCAAGTTAATGTTCCATGGATTGCGTCTGTTGGCCGCTGAAGGCCATCCTTTTCATAGGTTCTGCACTGGTAATATCTTTACCTTGGCCAAAACTGCTCACACTTCCGATATAAGTATGAGAAATGAGGTGAAAATGTTTTTCAGCAAAGAGTACACCAGTTCCAAAATGTCTTTGGTCCTCAGAGGACCGCAATCTCTGAACATGCTGCAGAAGATGGCCTTGCAGTTCTTTTCATTCTCTGCGTCTGAGAGAGCTCACACTCTAGAGAACAGTCCTCGCCCATATACAGATACAAGCTTGGAAGCTATTCCTACATTATTAAAGTGCTGGAAGTACAAAACAGATATTTTCTCTGGTGTCAGAGCCAAGGTGATTTTAATTGACTCCCCTTCTGCGCCCACCAGTCTCAGATTCAACTTTGCAATAAAGCATGACCCGGACTCAAAATTGAGACGCCAGTACGATCTTTTCTGTGATGCATGGTGCCAAATGTTAGGTAACGAAGGCATAGGAGGTCTCACTGATGGATACAAAGAACTTGGTCTTGCTAGCACGATAATCTCATCCAGATTAAACCCTACAAATGATATGACTTTTCTAACATTGAGCGTTAGACTTACGCAAAAAGGTGCCGAGAGTATCGAAAAGGTGATTTCAATGTTTTTCGAGTATCTGGAGGTGGTTCTATCCTCTCCGGATGGAGACTTGGGAAGTAATCTTTCCGACCTGTGTTCAATCGACCTCTTGAGATTCTTATACAGAGACAATGAATTATCGCCTATGGAAGAAGCTGTGCGTCTGTCAAAACTGCTGCAAACAAATCTTGTATCTTTGTCTCCAACCTGGTTGGTGAAAGGTTCTTCGTCCTGGTCAGATCTTGATCATGAATATTCCGGGGGTTTCTCTGAAGATAACGCGAACATTTGGTGGATTAAACGTGCAAGAGAATTCAAAGTGTTTCTGAGAAAGTTCTGCAGTCAAAACTCTTTAGCTTTGGTCATATATGGGTCTGGGATCTCTTTTGACAATCTGAAGAAAGTTATCCAAACAACCTCATCCAAGACGCAAGATAAAGCTTTTGGCTTTGATTACCAAACAGGGGTCTTCATACCCGGAAGTATCATCTGCCTCTCAAGGACATTTCCAACCTTCTTTATCAATCCTGTGAATAAGTTCATGCCTTCGATTGCGTATAAACATTCGGTAATTCTGCAAGCTCTCAGGTCGACAGCAGAACGGTCTCGAAATGCCAATCTCTCGTTTTTCGTCAAAACATCAGCCAGAAGCGAGATACCCAAGGTGATTGGTAGGGGTCATCAGTATACGCTCTGGCTTCAGCGAGAAATAAACCCAAATTATGCATCACGGTCCCTGCTCTCAGCAGAGATTGTATGCCATTCGCTTAGACCCAGTCCAATGCACACTATATGTATGGATGTTCTTTGTGAGCTGCTAAAGCTGCGGTTGGACAAACATTTGTACGATTTGGAGTTATTAGGATCAACATATAACTTCATTCCTTCCATTAAGGGAGATGTCAGACTGGGACTTCACATATCTGGATTTTCAGAAAACGCAGAGGCATTTCTATTGTTGGTGAAGAAACGTATCAAGCTGTTAGCAGAAGATTTCCAATATCAAGTGGATTCCAATTTGTTCAGAGATTCGAGAATTAGGGTAAGAACAAAGTACAACTTTCTTGAAACCGCTCCGTCTGTTGCTGTTGCATCTGCAGGTTTATTATTGCTTTTGGAGCAATACACCTGGTCCATTGAAGAAAGACTGGAGGCTCTAGAAGACATGACCAGGCATGACATGGAACAGTTTTTGCGGAGATTCTTTCTTGAGGGGCAAAATGAGGTCACCATGTTTCTTCATGGTGATTCGGATGAACTCTCTCTGAAGAAACTCTTTTCTGTGGTGGCCGACTTCGCCTTGCCATCTTATTATCATCAGCTGCGACCCCTGCCGGATCCCAGCACATATGTAATTCCTCAAGGTGTCTCATACAGCTGCTCAAGACCATCTTCTGAGCAAGATCCGACTAGCAGTATTGTTTATTTCTTGCAAACAGGCAGACGACACGATGTTGCTGCGTTCACGCTCACAAAGTTCACGGCCTTCATGATGGCCATTGATCTGGTACCGTCGTTGCGAAACTCAAAGGTAGCTTATCTAGTACTTGGTGGTCTTAGAATCTTGAGAGGTTCTATAGGGATCCACATAACCACTGTCAGCAGTCATCTTACAGCGGAGCAGCTGGAAAGGAAGATAGATGAACATCTCCATCAATGGGAAACAACATTGGGGAACATGTCAGAGGCCACTTTCCACTCCAATTTCGTGGTCCCTTTCTTGGAAGGACTGGAAAATAAAAGCCATAGACTTGAGAGTTCCGGTGGTCCAGCAAGTGTAACACTGAACGCATATGGTTCAAAAGAGAAAAACTCGTTCGCAGACAGAGGCACCACTGCTTCCATCAAAAAACATAGAAGCTCTTGGGAACAGATCACATCCAAAGATTACTCCTTTGATGCATCATATGAGAGCAAAATTGACATTGAAGTTGTTCGCGAGCTAACGCTCTCACGCTTGATGGAGTTCTTCCGAAGATATGTATCCATTGAGTCAAGGGCAAGATCTAAGCTCAGTATTATGGTACAATCGAGAAAGGAGAAATTGAAGGTTGAAAGTGAGTTGTTGATTGTCCACCTGTCGAAATTTTTGAAAATGAAAGGTCTGTACATTACTTCTGAGCAGCTCCATGAGATTGTAGAAGGCGCAAATGGCAGTCAAGGCGTTATGTTCAAAGACCTGTTCAAGTTTTTCGTGGACCAGGGCAAAAGTCTCAGATTGTGCACTGTCATTCTCAAGGAAGGCACCAAACTTGTCTCTGATAGTTTCAAGCTGTCAAAACCAAGTTCAGCTGTCATAAAGGCTCCGAACGCAGCTTTGGAAAATATTTGCGTGACTGATATTCAAGCTTTCCAAACATCATTGTCATTGGTGCCATTGAAGTGAACCGAGCCAGCTTAGAATTTCTACCTGAACAACCAGCCATCGCTGCCTCCTTGCCTTCTCCATTGGTCACTAGGCAGCGTATCAGTTTCCTCCTTATACAGCCTCCATGCCTCTCTGAAATGTTCAGGCAACAATGGGTCATCGTCCTTGGGAAGGTCAATAGTGAAAGTTTTTGCAGATGTAATAGGGACCAGTACTCCGTTAGGTCCTACTGAGTACCCGAAATTCGCCTTCGTATCCTCGGGTCGGATTTTCTTAGCTTTCAATTCTTCGTCTCTGGTAGCCAATGCCCTCTTCACCTCTAGTTTTCGTATGATTTCTCCCTTCTGCTGGCGCCTCTGTACATCTTTTGCCTTCTCCACTATTTCTCCAACAAAAACCTTTGCTACACTGGCCAGAACCAACGCAACGTTGTTGTTGATACTTTGGCCCAGTACCGAGTTTGCTATTCTCTTAATAGCAGGTCTGTTCAGGTTGGATCTCCTGAAAAACTCGTATCTCGACATCTGGTCTTCATCAAAGCTCTCCATCAATAGCTTCTGTTTCTCTGTATTACTGATATCCAAAGGTTCGCCTTCTAGTCCAATTTCTCTGAGAAATTCCTCATCACACTCAAGGATGTCCTCGTCTTCCAGCTCTTCGTCCTCAACACCTTCGTCTTCGAACTTTTTTCTTCGTATTATCCTCTTTGTGATTTCCACATCGCCAAAATGTTTGATATCCTCTAGAAGAAATTCTAGTGCTTTTTGAACATCTTCGGGGTACTCTTCCTCCGAGTCTTCTTGTTCAGAAGCTTCCTTTTCTTCATCGTGTAACTCATTCGATACATTGGGTTGATCTTCCACTAAATGTGCATTCGCTTCCGTGACCTCTAAATCATCGTCAATTATCTGCACATTCTCATCATGAGGTCCCGTTTGTGACATTGTGGTGGCTAGTTCCAAAGGATACGTGAAGCTACGTTCGTTTAGTCTACGCCAAACCTCTGGTCTAACCCTTTTCAAATTACGTCCCGATCGAGTAATTTAGCCAATACACGCAACGTTATCAAATATTCGAATTATTGTGTGGGTTAATGGATATGGTTTCTTTAGTCAGTGGATCCTATACTGTTCACCAGAAAGTTGTGAAAGCCATGGAGAACTCAGAAGGTGGACCTTGGAGTTTATCGCTGAAGAACCCTGAATGGTTTTACTATGCCTTGCAGTTGTAAGTAGCTCGTTTGAAAAGACAAAATTCAGAAGCGGTTCTCTGAAAGCTCGGGGTTGACCAAAGATGCCCCGCAGAAGCATCAAACCAATTTTTAATTCAAGCTAACTCAATCCAGAACCACCCTGGAACCTCAGGATGATCTCCACATTGACAGTATAACATGGAAAATGCTGATAGGAGCAGCGTTGACTAAAATGCATGGCATACTCGGAGAATCAGCAAATTTCGATATACTGCAAGTGTATGATGAGAGCTGTATAATAAGGACATCCACATCTGAGAGACAGATAATGGAATCTTCGCTGGTTGCATATAGAGGGAATCTGAAAAGTTTCCGATTGCGAGACGTCATGTTCACGATACGAGTCGTTGAAAGATCCCAGTATCTGGTCGGCGTTGCTGGTCCATCTCGGCGGGATTGGCTCTCTATCACCAAAGAAATTGAAATTTGAAAAATCAAATAGAGATATGTGATCGAATAGCGCAGCAGTTATGGGATCTGTACTTCAATGCTACTGACACACCCCTCCCTGGTGAATCTGGTAGCAGATATCGCAAATCACTCATCATGTCACTTTTATAATACAAACATGCTACAAGAGTCTTAATTCAAGCAGCAAATTGAGCATTTCCCGGTCCTTTCAGGTTTCACATGTTTGAGGCTAATTCTATATGGTTACCCGATTAGGAAACTCATTGGTCGCGCACTCCCTTCGTATATTGAAGCCCCAAGACACAACGCGTTGGATTGATAGCCAACAACAGAGCATAACAAGATCAGTATTATAGCTCGGTTCTGTCCGAGATGTCACAGGAATCGCCATCACCGAGTGATCAGTTGTTTGACTCTGTTGATCGCAATGTTTCGGCATCTGAAGATACAGGTACCCCAGAGCCTCGTGAAAAATCGGTTCCGGAGCCCAAGAAGAGGAAACGTGGTAGCAGCATGCTTGCACAACTGACAGCGGATGCTGATTGGTATATGACGTCGTTTTCAGGCCCAGAATCAAAAACGAGGGATTCTTCAGTGAAATTCACCGAGGTTAAGGAAAAGCTCAGAGAGGAGATCAAGATACATCCTCGTCCTGCCCAAAACAAAGATAGGCCACATTTCCCGCGCCCAAATCCCCTAAAGCGCGAGAAAAAGAGTCCACCAAAACGCTCCACTGATGGTTCAGTTAAGGCAAAAAAACCAAGCAATGGAGAGACCAAAACAGCTAAACCAAGCAATGGTGGTTTGTCAGCCTTGCTGGAGAGTGCTAGTTACTTCACCAGTTTGGGGTCAGGTGATACGGACAGTTTCCTCAGAAGGGTGAAACCAAAAATCGAAAGAGAGCCAAGTCCTCCACCTTCTCCAATTGTGAAAAAGAAGGCTGTTATCAAGAACACTGTGAATGGTCTAATCAAGAAGTCGCTTAAGAAGGCTTCACCACATGTGACGAAAAGTCTAAAGAAAGAGCTGAAAGAGCCCAAGAAAGAACCAGCTAAAGACACGAAGGTTTCTCCCAAGAAGCCAGTGAAGTCTTCTGTTGCCAAAATCAAAAAAATTCAGGGTAAGGCCTTGGAGAAAGAGGATCCTGTCCGCACAAAAGAGTCGACCCCAGCCAAGGTCGAGAAGATAATTCCACTTTTTGTATCTTGGTCAGACAATACTGAAATACCTATTGGAAATAGACCTATGTTTTTGGATGAGATATACAAGGGTTCCATGATCAATACCATCGATAACGACGTGCTTGTGCCCGCTAGTGAGTTGGTTTATAACAACCAGGATGCCTACATCAACGATACGAGGTTCTCGGAAATCGAGCTCGCGACACCGTTCTCGAGTTTTCGCGAGAAATATACTTTACAGATGCCAAAGGATCAACAACTGAACCCGTTCGAGGAAATTGGGAGAATAATGGAGCTGGTTGCGTACACCTATATACCGGAGCCGTATAGACTTCAGGTGTTGAACCTGAACCGTGTTGACGATTGCATTGTTGGTAAGTATATTAAGGCAGTCGAAAATGGGGATGGTGATCTTGTGGTATCGTTGGTCAACGAATATAATGCGATATTGGATAAACTCAGAATTTCAGGTGAGATCTTCAAGTACACAGCCAATCTCAAGACCTTCCCTCTGTTGTGCTTCCACGAAATTTTGAACCAGTGCTACTCCCGTTCGGTCTCTCCAAACTCTAGGAAGCTTCGCGATTATAAGGCTTTCTCTAACTTCGTTTACGGCGAGTTGCTGCCGAATTTTCTCACCACGGTTTATAACCAGGTCGGGCTGAACCACACCCACAGGTTCATCGATTTGGGGTCTGGAGTGGGCAATTGTACATTACAGGCAGCCCTTGAGTTTGGAGCTGAAAGCGCCGGTTGCGAGATCATGGATCATGCGTCCACACTATCTGAGCTGCAATTGAAGGAATTCGAACAGCGCTGTAAAATATACGGCTTGCGAACAGGCTCAGTCAGCTACTTCCTGAGACAGGGCTTCGAGGAAAATCCAGATGTGGAGGACTACGTTAACAAATCCGACATCATCTTGGTGAATAATTATTTGTTTGACTCTGAGCTCAACCAAAAGGTTGTGGAGCTTTTCCGAGGCTTGAGGGTAGGGACCAAGATAATCAGTTTGAAGCCTATTGTTCCCCATGGATATACCATGAATCTGGTAGATCTGGAGTGCATTCTAAACAGGACCAGCTATGTCCAATACTCCTACGACGACAACTCAGTTTCGTGGACGTCTACAGGAGGAATATATTATATATCCACGGTGGAGAAGGACATTATACCCTCGTACTTTGTGGAGCACTCCGTTGGCAGGACGAGGGGAAAGAAGACGATGACTCCAGACGGTGTAAGCAGAGCGTCTACTCCGTCCCAAGGCTGAACAGTCTTTTGATGATGTTTGGGAGTTCAAGGTCATTCAAGTGTCAAGAACGTCATGGCATGAAGTTTGGCAATACAAATGGACATTTTTGTAACAATAACGTGCCACGCACATTAAACTGCTAATAAACTGCTACTTTTATTTTTTCAGTGAAAACTCATGTACATTCAAGTCTAGACTGGAATCCTACGACCCAGGTCTCTAGCAAATATAAAGAAGATAGTGATACAATGGCTCAGTTCTTTCCAGCCAGACCCTCCGTCTGTCCAGACAAAAGAGTGAAGGTTGGACCTGGCAGTTTTTCTCTACCCTTCAAGAAGTCCAACTCCATGACGAAGTCAAACTCCAAAATGTTGGCCTTGCATTTGAGCAGACAGTCAGCAGCAGCACCGGCAGAACCACCAGTGGCCAGAATGTCATCAACAATAACCACGTTAGAACCCTCTGGAATGCTCTCTACCTGCATCTCGAAAGTACCGGTACCGTACTCCTTGGTGTAGGAAGCCGAGACGAGTTTGCCTGGAAGCTTACCTTCCTTTCTGATTGGAACGAAACCGGCATCCAAGGAAAGGGCCAGAGTGGGGCCAAAAAGAAAACCTCTAGACTCCAAACCAACGATGTAGTCGATCTTCTGGTCTGGGAAGGTCTGGTCCAAATGAAGTTTGAAAGCCTTGATCAACTTGGTGAAAAGATCTGGGTTTCTGAAGATTGGCAAGAAATCCTCGAACAAAATTCCCTCAGTGGGGAAATTTGGGTATTGGTGCAGAGCAGCAGTGAGCTCCTGGGCTAGTTCTCGTATTTCGGTAGTCATTGTTAAAGCTGGTTTAAAACTGAATAAAATATGTGAAACAAGACCTCAAAAGATCTATCTCATCCTTCTTCTGCCCGCGGCAACCAATTTTTTTTTTCCCGCGGCTAAGTGTGAACCTCAATTTTTGGGCGGGTAATTAAATTGCGGCGTTTGGGTAAAATAGGCCGATACAGCTGAGGCTGTTTAGTACCGGATTTACCAAGCAATATCTCCATAATGCCGCCGAAAAAAGGCAGAGATCAACTTTTCAATAAAGAGAGGCCGAACCCACCTCCTGAGGTGGAGGAGGAACTCCTGGAGAAGTTTTCCAATTTCTGTGATGAGAACGATTCTCAAGACCTTCTTGCCTCCCAGCTCATGATGTTCTTCAAACAGGAGTTGAAGATTCCGGACAGATTGTTGGTAAATGTGGTTGTCAGTGATTACGTGATAGAGGGTACCGAGGTTGTTGGTTTTGAAGAATATTTGAGCAAATCTGGATTACTAGTGGTGATGAGAGATAATGTGAGGAAGATTGATGAGGCGTGGAAATTATTCATACGACACTGCAAAAAAAAGGATAAAAAGCCGGGAGATGTCTCAAAAGATGGAGTTTATTCAGAAAGAATATATCTTGATGATTTGATATCTTTGCAACAAATTCTCAACGACAACACACCCAGAGGGCTACTAATAGACATGATTGAGGTGGCTACCCAGGGTGCACGGCCATATGTCAATTATGCTGATTTCGCAATGGTAATGGGAAAAATGGGGGAGCTGAATTTTTGAGGTTCGGCCATGCTACATTTTGATCTTGATAAGGTCAAGCAATTATGATAATGAATAATAACCGCTAAAGACTAATCGTAGAAAGCCTTTTTCAACTAATGAGCGTGAATTTTGCTCAAAGGATATGCTTGGACCTGAAGTAGTTCCTCAAGTACTGGATTTGCCAGACACCAACACCAACAAGCAACAGAATGATAGAGATCGAGAAGTTCCTCACTCTTCTATTGGTTGATTCGTTTGTATCTCTCAATCTTCTTTCTCTCTGGACCAAGTAGTTCAACTCACCCACAATCTCACCAGTCATCTCTTCAACCTGCCTGAACTGAACCTCCAATGGCTTCAGCTTTTCCGAGGCTTGGATAGAGTTCCAATCCCTGGCAGCAGCACCCGCCTCAAGCTCCAGTTCTATCTCACGCTTCAAACCAACAGCATTCCTGTCTTGCAGCTGGTTCTCAAAACAAATGTCAATTGGACCATTGGAGTGGGCAGCAAATGCCACCTTCACCTTACCAGCAACATCTTTGGTTTTGCGGTACTCGTTTCCTGTACCGTCTACAATTCTCAACGAAAGAACCTGGCCATCACCAACATGGCCCGAGGAATCAACTGTGACAACCACCAGCTGGCCTTCCTGGACGAAATCCCTGATGCACTTTGGAGGTGGGTTGTGGGCAGTTGACTCGATCTCGAACCTCAGAGCGAAGCCAAACTGCACGAATGCCAGCAACGAGATTAAGAATCCGCAATTTGAAAATCTCATTCTTTTATATAAGAAAAAGGTGGGTTTGGGTCCTCTGTTGTGGATCAGAACCACTCAATGTTGGAAACTTCACACATCTCCACCAAGGTACGCGCGACGTGTCTGGTTGTGTAGCCCTGTGAACAAAACAGTGCGTGTACGAGAGAAAACTAATACATAAGGCAAGTGACAAATCTAAAGGTGTATTCCTTCCTAACTACAAGGCAAAAAGCCTTAACTTTTATTCATCTACAAGAACCAATCATCAACTATCATGAGCTATACCTTTCATTGAGCCAGTAGTAGCAATGACTTGCCAATGTAAAAGAGATGAAATAAACCAACCATTTAACCAGTAAAAAAACTTCAAAAAAGCATAAAAATAACTCGGCCGGGCATGGGTTGAATCAGAGTAGCAAAAGAGAAAGACTTGAGTCTGAGGGTAGAAAAATGAAACTTTTCAGGCCAAAATCATTAATTTTTTGTTCCTTTCTCAGCTTAGCGAATGGCGGGTTCACGAGCTTCAGGCAAATAACTTAGGCCATCAACACCTCCACTTCCTGGTCCAGGAGTGGCAGTGTCTGAATAGTCCATATCTTCATCCTGGCTTTGCGCATTCAACAAAGTCAATCGATGCGATTGTTGCTGCTGTGGTGTTTGAACTTGTGTGAGAGGCTGGGATTGTGATTGACTTTGTGACAGGACATTATCGTTGGCATTAGTTTCTTGGAGCATAGTTTGTTGTTGCTGTTGCTGCTGCTGCTGCTGCTGCTGCTGCTGCTGTGGAGATATGTGATTATGTTCTTGCATGTGAGAGTGGTCTCTGTGAAAATGGTGGTGGGCAGCTTGCCATTCGTCGTTGTTGGCGGTTGAAGGTTGGGATACACTTGACGATGCTGAACTACCGCTGCTGGATTGAGAGCACCAATGCCTGTGATATTCCCACGCCTTCTTCTGACACTCCTTGGAACAGTATTTCGTCCTTTTGCAGTTTTTACACTTGGCAAACTGCCTTGCAGACTGCTCCCATTTTCCACACCCAAAGTAAGCACATTGTCTCACACCTCCCTTGGATTCGTCCTTGCGACAGGAGTTCTTGACTATAACACCAGCCCAGTAACAAATGTCCTTTGAATAACGACCTCTCACAGTGAACTTCTCCACCAGCTGAAAGATATTCACATCTGCAATAGACATGATCGAAGTGTCAATATCTTCACTATCCTCGCTCAACTCGAAGCGTTCGTAATGTTCATAATCCCACTCTCTCTTCGACTTCAACTCCTTCTCCTCCTGGAGCATTGCATTCTTCAAAATCAGTTTGTTTCTTTCGATCTGCAACGAACTGCAAACATTGATCGATAGCCTTTCCATCTCAGTGGCTCTTGCCAATCTATCCTCAATAGCACATGTCTTCTCATATTCGCAAAACAAGTAGTCGTAGAAACCCTTCACCAATTCACATCCGCCCACACAACCCTTCTTCACGTGTGTATTGCCGGTGCTGGTACTGTTGTTCTTAGCAACCAGTCTGTCAGAAAGAGCGACGTCGCTGTCTTCATCGGATGATGTGTTGTCCAGCATGTACTCTGTATCAAAATCGTTTCCATCATCCGTGTCCAAACCTGGAACGGAGTGAGACAGTCCAAAGGGCGCGAGAGGCGACGCAGTCATTTGTGATCTCAAAGACATTCCCCTGATGATGTATGTTTTCGATAAATCTGGCTTCAACGAGGGATACTTCGAAATAAAAGCTAATACTTGCAGAGACCAAATGACATCATCTTCCTTGGGAATGAGAATTCCCTTATCAAATTTCCTTGGATAATGAGAGTGTTCCGAGTCCACAAAACCAGTTAGAAATGACAATCTGTCACCTCCGTTGTTCACGTTTTCCGTGATGATGTTGTTGATTGACTGCTCATTGATCAAATGGTTCACAGCCAAAACGTCGTAAGTCATAGGTGTGTATACTTTGGCCAGTTCATGGTTGATATTGATTACATCCTCAGAGTTGTTGATCCTGTTGATGAAATGTAACAGGAAGATTTGTCTCAAGATCTCCGAGTTGTAATCTGCTGGGTTCGCGTGATTGATGTCTGGTATCGCCTGTGATGAGTTGGTTAGATTCTTCATCTGATTAGTGGTATTCACCGTATCGGAACGAGAATCATCCCCGACAGGGTTTAGTGTTGCTTCAGCGCTCAGTATGGTCTCATCTGCTCTTAAATTTGTCTCTTCTGATAACGTTCTCACGGTATTGAAAAGCTGAGTGACTTCGTTCGTCTCCAATGTCGGTGACCTTTCAGTCAACCTCGTTGGATTCAACTCAGCTACCCTCGAAAAAGGCATCATAGGCGGGTTTATCGCCTCTGATGTCGTGTCATTGGAAACTTCATTCAGGGAGTTCGCAATAAGATAGTTGTCCAGAACGGTGGCTATGATTGGTATCATTCCAGCATTCACCACCTTCTTTCTGATCTTCTCGGAACCTCTTGTTCCTATCAGGACTAGGCATTGAAATGCCAGTATCCATTTCCATCCAAAAACGGATGTCTCCTTTTCATTGACCGGGTTCCTGCATTCGTAGAGTATATCTACTAGTCGTTCCAGGCCACCGTCATTTGCGAGAGTTTCGCGCACCCTTGCAGAAGACGAAGTTAGAAAAGTAAGGTGGTTCAGTGAGTTCACCAATGGCTTGTCATCTGTGCAGTCTAGTGCTCTCCTGTCGTACAACGATGTCGTTATGCTGACGGCAGCCTTGTTTGCGGAGACCGATTTATAGTTGAAGTCACGCATGATTGGGGGTGATGTGCGAACTTCTTGATGTTTCTGTGCCAGAACAAACTTGTTTGAGTTGCGATAAACAATTGGATAACAAGGGAAGGTCGGTAGTTGATTCTGGAGAGCAGAGCTTCAGTGTTGGGATTGCATAAAGCAGACAGGAATAACAACGAAAGGGTGTGGTTAAATAAGACTCAGCTTTGGTAAATCCAAGGAGAATGTTGGTGAAGATTCCAAAAAAATTTCACCGATTTTGAACAAGAGAGGCAGTTCTCTAAACACGGCTCTGAGATGGAAGTTTGTTAGCAATCAAAAACAATGAAAATCAGTCACGATTTGGCAAAGACCCAAAAACCGACAACTCTTGGTAACAACCAATCAGATCTGCCAAATTATAAACTCCAGAAATGTGTGTCTGGCGTTTTGATAGAAATCATCAAATTGCACGTACCTGTTATTCAAAGGATGAGGTCCAGTTTAGACCAATAGCACGTTGATTTCCAGTTGATCGGCGCGCGCCTTCGGAAAATCAGGAACAGATGTGAATGAGTATTTCGACTATTACTCGATGAAGACCAACCTAGGCTAAATCAAGGGAACAGAACAATCAAAGAACAAACGGATAACAAACGGTTTGCCTCCTACTGGGGAGAAAGTGGGTTTTTGCTTTCTAGTGTGGCCTCCGGTGGCGGATTTTTGGGGGTCGTGTAGGGGCCGGGTAACCCCCTCGGCCCCCGACCCGTCGAGCTTAGAATAGGAAGCCTCATCTATGGGTGGCAGGATCCGTGCATTATAGGGTGCAATGCCGCTGGGCAGGTTAAGGTTATTATTTTGTAAAAATATTTTAGGGATGTCAAGCGCATTGTAATAGTTTGGGATTACATGTAAGATTAGTCTGGTTGGTTGATATACATCTTCACATTCCGTACATACTCGATAGAAACTTCGTGCATTTAACGGGGAAGGAGGGCCGAAAAACAGATTTAGTAAGTGATTGGCAATTACTCTATGTGGATACCAAGGCCATGGTGTGCATATTCGGAAACCTTAACCCAAGTTTTCAGGAGAATCCTCAGCATATTTTTGCGTATTTTGCTAATATTTTGTATGGCTGTTGTATGTAGCTCTAGTTTTCTTTTTAGCTTGAAGAGCTGGCTGGTCATAAGATGGGGCTCTTCTTCGATCGGTCAGTTAGTAGATGGCCATTTCCGGATATCATGTAGATACTTAAACGAGTTCCTCGGTACCCTTGACGCTTGGACCCCGGGCCTATTTTCAAATGTATTTCCGATTACTCAGTGAATAGTTACCGTTGCACCGGTGATTTGCATACTTAGTTATTTTTTGATACATTATCTCCTTCAAATTCGTACTTCTATGGATTAGTGTTAACTGGAAGGGTTCTTTCTAATCAAACCCACAACTCCTTCCCCTTGTCATTCATGTATGTCACCAAACCATTCACCTGTCCATTCCAACTAACCAACTTGTCACTCATAGTGGCAATCTGCTTCTTGCTCATGGTTCTAGGCTGGACCCAGTTGATTTCCACCTGACTCTTGATCTGATTAATGGAACCCTTGATAAGTCCCAAACTCAAACATTTCATGATCAAGTGTTCGACCTCGTCAAAACTGTTCAGAATTGTGATGTAGTTCAAAATCTCCTGGAAGTTCAGCACCTTTCCATTGGTAGGCTTCGAGAACACCAGCTCGATCAACGCAGTGATGCAAATCTTCTGTCTCAAAAAGTTCAAACTCTCATATACAACTGCCGAATCATTCTTGATCTGAGCACTGTATTGATCCACAGCCTTGTTAAAACTGGTCAAGTCTCCAGCGTTGAGGGTGGTCAACAATTGCGACAGCCAGGCCTTGGAAGAAGGAAGCTCTGCAAAGATGTCATGCATGATGATCTCTCCAAAGTTGTAGATTTTGTCCCCCAGAAGGGCCGATATAGAGATTTCCCACACTATGCTTTCCTTGTTAGGCAGAGTTGAAATGTCATCAATACAGGCCAGAAATAACAGCGAGTTACGGTAGAAGCTGTTGTAATCTGACTGGATCTTGTTCAACTGGGCCAATGTTCTGTAGTAACTCGCGTTGATCTTTCCATCAACAGAGTTCAATTTGTCAATTTTGGAGGAACATTTGTCAATTATAGCTATTGACTCGTCCAGTTGGCCAAGCTCTAGTTTAACTCTAGCAATCTCAGATTGCAGCAAAATTGACTCTTGAACCTTCTGGATCTCTTGCTCACCCTCTTCATGCGCAGATTTTGAGTCTTTCTCCAAAAGCTTCTCCAGAGATAGTAAATACTCTAGGGACTCAGCGGGAGATATACCGTCTAGCGAAAACAGCAAGAACTCAATCAACTTCAATCCGTCGATCTTGTTATAGAACTTCAACACGAAATTCTCGTATAGTCTCAAGCGAATTGGCTGTGATAAAGGATTGGCAAAGAATTCGTCCGAAAGACACTGAGTAAGCTGGAACCACAGCTTCCTCTCATACAAATCCTCGAGCGAGTAGAACACATGCACCAAATCTGCATCTGCTTCTTCCTTTAACGTGGCTAACACGGTCGAGACATCGACATCAATATCCATTGCACTCATGATAAATAATTGGAAATATTAAACGAGATGGTGGCGTTGAATGGGGTTGATATGATACACCGTGTCGTTCAGAGTTATTGGACTTCAAGAGGTGGCAACTCCAAATCAGATTTAGCGGGTGCACGCTATTTTCAAAACTAACTGAAGCTCAGTGGAAGGAGGAAAACGATAGGCCGAATTGCCTCCGAGGCTTTTTGCGCGCATTAAGAATAGCAACTATGCCATATTGATTCAAGACCTCAAATTTAATTGCCAAAACTACTTGGTCTCCCCCTCCAAAACGTGTTATACGGGGAGAAATTTCCCCATGACGGCTCCCCCAGTATTGGTCGTGCGCCGCACCCAATCATTATTGCCGAATTCAGCGACACAGATCTCAATGACGGAAGTTGGCTATTGTCCAGCTGGCTACTTTATCTCCACAATCTGGATACAAAAAAAAAACTGTGCAAAGTTCCACCAATGGACATAGGAGACGCTAACATTGTCTTCAAGCTGAAGAAGCGGTACCGGAGATCCAGTCCCACGCAAAGGCTAGTGGTTGGTCTTGTCTCCCTGCTTGTCTTGTACCTATTGTGGCCAAGTTCGAAAGGCAAGTCTGCTAGCTCATTCGAGGATTTTTCATCTCAAGTGCTTCAGGAAGATTCTGAATCGGCTGATTATGAGGTCAAGCGATCTGAGGTGGCGTATTTGGCTCTGAAACCTCCATTTTTCAACCCTTCAACCTTGTCTCTATTCAACTACCAGAATGGTGGTAATATGATGATCAACAGAAAGGACAATAAAGTGAGATTGGTCAGAGACAGTCCCCATCAAGTTGGTTATCTTACTTCAAATTTGCCAATCGGTGTTTCCAGCGGAAAAGCATTCGAACTGAATGCGGAGTTTTCAGTGAATGGCCCAGTTGTCAGGAACGGACTCTATGGAGACGGTATGGCGATTTGGTTAAGCGAAACGCCACTAGAGCAAGGCGACGTTTTTGGACTGAGAGATGGGACCAGAGGGCTTGGAATCTTTGTGGATACGTACAAAAATGGACCCAAGGGCAAGTCGCATGGAAACAATAATCAGTTTCCATATTGCTCTATTCAACATAATACCGACGGAATTCCTCACTACGACAAGTCGAGGGACGGTGCTAACACAGAAATAGGAGGTTGTTCTCTAAAGGGCATTTACAATGCAGAAGGTAATGCGCTTATGAGATTGTTGTACATACGGTCACAGGGTTATCTGATGGTTGAGTTTGACATGAAGAGTGATGGCAACTGGAAAAAGTGTGTGGAGACTACCGGTGTTGATCTCCCCGAATCCATGTATCTTGGATTCAGTGCTGAAACTGGTGATCTCATGCACAATGTTGATCTGTTCCAGGCCTCTGTCTACGAGCTCAGTGCAAGCAACGGTGAGCCGGTGACCTCACCTGACACCGTGGCACCACTGTATGCCACGGAGGAATCGTCCAAAGAAATCAATGATAAAGCTGACGCGACCAAGAAAGCGGGAAATAGGAGGCTTCCCAAGAGAAAAGGCGGCCCAAGGAGGAGGACAATGTCAAGACTGAAGAGATCGGAGGAGAAGGCCAAGCTCAAAGCCAAGGAACAACCTAGCGTTGTTCACAGTTTCTTTGGGTTCATTTGGAGGCTAATAAAGATGACTTTGTACGCGGTTCTTTTTATCATAGTTTCCTACATTGCATGGTGCGTTTATCGTGTTCAGAGAGAAAAGGCCAAGAGAAGGAAGCAAGGTGGGTTGCTTTGAGATGTGTCATGAAATATCCAAAAAACACTCACAACATTGCACACTCTTCATCACTGCCACTATGTGTTCTATTTTATCGTCATTCATAATTCAATTAGTTCATCTAAGTCTACAGGCCCAAGGCTTCAAGCCCCAATAACCCCAATTTCTCCCTTTTTTTCTATTTCCACGGTACAGGAGGATAAATCTGCTGGCTTAGAAACTCCACATAACTTTTTGTGGGTTCGTAATCAGAAACAGAAGTTCCAGGCGTAGAAGACGAAGAAACAGGCACTAACGCATCTTCCTGAAAATCGCTTGCATCCTTAAGACCACCGTCCATTATATCGTCCGGAAATTCCAGCTTGTAATCATTAATAAGTTCTTTCACCTGCATCCTGTGATCTTTTGCTTGCATTCTGGAAGGTTCAGGCTCGCCCAGACCCTCATCCTCTGACGTCTCACGGTTGAACTTGACATGGTCTATAGGAACCTGGCACAGGAACAACTCGTCATCGTCAACATTGCATTCCTCGGAAAGAGGACCGGATTGGGACAATTTCGGGACCCGGATGACATCTTGTCTAAGCTCGAAAATTGAGTGTCTGTCGTACGGGTTCAATCTCAGATATTTTTTCAACAGACGGTAGACCTCTTCCGATAGAGGAAGGATGCGCATTAGCACGGAATTGTCCTCCATAAACGCTTTAAATGTGACATCCATAATGCTTGCCTTGGACCATGGATTTCTGATAGAAATCAGATTGATTAGGATAATGCAGAGTGACCAGACATCACCAGCCAGTGTGGGGAACTTGACGTTATGACGACTGTGCTGAAGCTTGAAAGCATCATTGGCCAGACGCTCCAAATGCAGCTCATGATTATTCACATCGTCATAACAATCTCCCAGATTCTGGATCCTTTCTGGCGCCATATAGTAGGAGGAGCCGCAGCACACATTGGACTCTATCTCTCCATCCATCACGGCTAGTCCAAAGTCAGCCAGAATCAACTTTGTGCCGTTCTCGGCAACGAGGATGTTTTCTGGCTTGAGATCACAATGGTACACGTTTTTGGAATGGCAGTAGGTTATGGCATCCACCAACTGCACGAAAACGGATTTCAGCAGCCTGGGGTCCTGCGAATACCTCTTCTTGTCGACTATGGTACTGAAGAGATCACCCTCGGGGTAATAGTCCATCACCACGAAAAGAGCCCATTCCGAGTCAAAAACTTTGTAAATCGAGAGAATGTTCGGGTGTTTGTGTACCTTCAATTGGAGCGAGATTTCTTTCAATATTTTGCACTTGTAGCCGTACGACGAGATCAGGTCTAGGTCCAGTAGATTGGCCTTCAGTTGACCGTTCGAATTCAATCCCACTTGGCCCAATTTCCATTCCAGCTCGAGTACCACCTTCTTGGAGCAACTGGCATCTGTGTGTGTCGATGGTGATAGCAATTTGTCCTTCTTTAGAATGACCTTGATCCCAAACACTTTGCCCGTATAGAGGTGTCTTGCGGAGTATACCACACCGTAAGAGCCGGAGCCCACCTTGTGGTCCAGCTGATATTTGTTGTTCAGTATTAGATTTGAGAGAGACATTTAAGTCTGCTATGATTTGTATTATGTGAAATGAGTGTTTAGCGAGTACTGAGCTAAGGAAGTAGCTTGAGCGCTTAGGCGGGTGAATGATATATATACGTGGGGCATGGAGAAATGAGCTAATAAAAATAGTGTGACCCACACCAGATTAAACAGCCCGGACCCTACAGAATCCACGGAGCGCACACGCACACCGCCAGAGGATATCGGGCGAAAAAGTGGAACAATAATAATTGCAGACGAAAAGATACTTTGGGGTCCCGAATAGACGCCCAAACAGCCCGCATGAGCTAAGCGCCCAAACTTTTCGAGGCTGTGCAACCAAATCGATGAGGTGATTCTCCACTCCGTGTTGTGAATCTCGGATTCCGCTAAGGTTTTCCTTCTGGCTTCTCCACCTTTTTCTTCGTCCCATTGGCAGAACGGGGATGTGCGCAATTCATGTGAAAGCACACTTCCATTTGAGTTTTTGCTGGTTGGGATCTTGACTTAGCGCCCGGAAAGTCTACCAGCTCGGCGAAGGATTTAGCCGTGCTTTCAGACGATAATCCCGTGGTGTGATTTAATGGGCGGGTTGGACCGGACACGCACGTCACTCTGGACACTATTTGAAGAGGTTGTTCCGGTTTCACACGGTTTGCCTGACTATGCGATCAAAGTTGTCATTTTTGATGGGCATATCCAATTGTTGAAATGGGTTTTTCATCACGTAATCCGAGTAGCACAGGTAGACTTTCTTGAACCACACCTCCATCTCGGCTAGGTTGGTGTCATTAGCAAACCCAATGAACTTGACACCTGTGATGGTCTGGTAGACGTATATCTGGAAGTTTTCGGTTTCTATTATTCTCAGCCCAGATTTGTTGTTGTTATAGAGGTCATTGGTCTTTGCGTTTGCCGGGGTGATCTTGGAGCTGATCGCATGTATCGAGTGGATAGTGCTGGCCATGACCAGAGACTCGTTAGTGGTCAATTGGAGCAATCCCGGTTGGAAATCGTTGTGGTACACCAGTCCACCACTCTTGTTGAGAATATATAACGTGTATATCTGCATGATCTGTGGTTGTATTGATGATATTTAGGCGGTGGTAATGTGCTCCTTTAAAGTGAAATATCGCGTTCTGGCGGGTTGGGTTGGGTGCACGACACAGGGTTACCCGGTGGTATTATTGTGCGCGCGATATGGGAGTGAATAGCTTCAGCATTCGAGAAGAAAATCAATATTTTGCAGTTGATGAATCCCGACTTGTCAGATTATCCAGTTCACCTAAGCTCTAAGTCCATACGTCTCTAACCCATTAATACAAGATCAATGCGTTCAAGACTGGTTTCTGGCGTTTATCATGTAGCCTAAAAGAGAGATGAGCTTATCTCCTCCACCGTGTGGTGGAGGTAACAATCCTAAGGGAACAATGTTCCATAAACGCCGCAGTTACGAGCATAAAGGACCAGATTGGAGATGAACAAGACCAAGTCCGGTCGTATCTACGTTGCCAGATTTTTCTCGTTGTGGCGTTTTTTTAACCCTCAAAAAGGCACAAAAGTCGTCATTAACTGCTGCGATAAGATTTAGCGGAAGACAATTTCCGAAGCCAGATCTGGCAACCCTCCAACTTATTTGCATAAAGCATCGCCAAATTCCCAAAAACTACTCAACTTCAGATTATTAATCAAACCATTTGAACAAAACGTTGCCACTGTTTTCTCATTAATTTTGTCAGCGTCCTTCCAAAATGCTAACCATAGACCAAATGAGAGAGCTGTCGCCTGCAGAAGCTCGTCTTCTGATAAGGGAAGGCAAGCTGGACCAGATGGGCTCCGTCGCAGACGGTTACATGCAAGTGAACATGGTGTGTCTTCCAGAAAAGTATGCTGATGATTTCCGGGAGTTTTGCCGTCGTAACCCGGTTCCATGTCCATTGGTGTCGGAGACCGCAGTTGGAGACCCTACCGTGGTTCTAGATGTTCAAAAACACAAGCTGCTGGAAAACGGCAACGTTGCTACGGATATTCCAAAATACTGTGTTTACCACGGAGGTGATCTTGTTTCCGTGGAGAAGAACATAGTGGAGCAATGGAAAGAGAACTACGTGGGATTTTTGATTGGATGCTCGTTTTCGTTTGAAGGAGCTCTTCACAAGGCTGGATTTCCTTCCAGATACAGAATCAAGGGAACTGTCGTCTCGATGTACAAAACCAATATCAAACTTTGTCCCTCTGGAGTATTCAAAGGATACTATGTGGTTTCTATGAGACCCATCAAGGCAGACAAAATTGAGGAAGTCAGGAAGATCACCTCGAAATATGGCCAGTGTCACGGTAGTCCCATTGCATGGGGTTACGAAGAGGCTCTTGAGATCGGCATCAAGGATATTGCCAAGCCAGATTATGGTGATCCAATCGAGATTTTGGAGGACGAAATTCCTGTGTTTTGGGGTTGCGGTGTGACACCACAGTACGCTTTGGTCGAGGCCAATCTACCAGAGGAGGTTTACTCGCACCACCCCGGGTTTCCCTTGGTGCTGGATATCCATGAGAATGATTTTTTTGGACTATAGAGGAAATTAGACGCAGAGCGCGATACTTATTTTGGGTTTTTATTGATTGAGCTGAAGCAAACACATGATCCGTAGAACGACGTATGGAACGACGTAGAAGCCCATATTGAGTGGAAAAAAAAAACTCAAATAACAATGTTCCAATGAAGAACTAAGTTGGTGATCATTTCGAGTCTCCAAGAGCCTTCAATTCCAACTTTGCAGAAGCTTCCCAGAATTTGTCAACGTAGACATCAGTGAAAACAGGCGTCTTCTCAATGGCATTACCGTTCTTATCAAAGATAGCTCCATTGAAATTGGAAAGATCGGGAGATATCAGCAGAGGAACGATCTTTTTGGCATAATCTTCAGGAGATGCAGAAATCCAACTAATCACCCACTCAATTGCTGAAGATTTCCACGAATTTTCTCCGAGGTAGTTGTTTCTGATGTTAGTCTTAATCAACCCCGGATTTAGCCCGAAGAACTTGAGATGGGGGATCCTGGCCTTGGCTCCAAATACTAGTGCCTCGTTGGCAGCAACAGTGTTGAAGTGAGTCTCAAGCGGCTTATAAGGTAATCTTTCGGAGTTCAAGTCATCCGGATCGCCTGTCTTACCGGATCCTGGAAATCCCATGATGAAAACTCTGGGGTGGCTGCGGAAGAAATGACTCTGGGGAAGCATCCTCGGAGCAAGTTCCTTCAGCAACGAGTATCTGCTAAAATAACTGGCTGCCATGTCTTTTTCAACTCCTTCGGATGTCTGCTCTCGCTCTGGTGCGGCCGTAATTCCCGTGGTCAAGACCACCAGGTCAAGAGATTGTGTGGGAAGCTCTCCTCCAACTTGCTTAGCAACCTTGACGGAGCTCAGATCAGCCTTGACGAAATCAATGCCCGAGACTCCCTCATCTCTGAAAGTTTGGCCCACAACGGTCACCTTCGCACCATGACTGGCCAACTGTTGAGTTATGGCTCTTCCGAGTCCACCGGTGCCACCAATGACCACTGCATTCAGTCCTTTCAAATCAAGCGAGTCGATATCAGTCTTCTTCCAGGTGACGCCATTATCGTTGGGCATTGTGTAATGAGTTGTGAATAAACTATGAATGAGACTCAAGCTTACCAGTGAAAATCTCTAAAGAAAACCTCTCAGTTGCAAAATCAACCCCTGGAAGACCACTCATGTTATATAGCAACTCTATTTTCTTCATAGGTGGAATCCTAAGCTGCACCCCACACTACTATGTTGATAAGCTGCATGTGGGAGCAACCTAGAGATTAAGTTTCTTTTCACTCGACACAATAGAGAAATATTCAAAAAGGTTGTTGAGTATTGGTGATATCTCCCGAAGATTACCGGACGATTATCGCAATTGCAGGTGATGTTATCACTGCCGTTGCCTAGCACAGCCAAGAATTATCATATGCATCAGCTTAATCACCAATGCATTCAGGAACACTTTGAGAATCTAATCTCTTGTACATTCAGATTCCTTTAAACAGTTATATACATGAATTCTTGGAGCCCCCAATACTTATTCCATGAATGGCTTTGGGATTGTTCCAACTGGTTGTTCGCCGACCAACGCTGGTGCAACCAGATCCCTGATATCCTCTTCATTCGTAGACGCATTCCATGAGTTGCTCGCATTTCTCACTACCGTCGCATTCAATTGCAATTTCTCATTCACGAGCTTGGTCGCATCGGCTTGGAAGAACTCTGTCTTGCCCAGCACTATGGCATTCAACTTGTCTGTGATCTCTTTTTCTGAGATTTCCAGATCATCAATTGGCTCACCAAGAGAGTTATGGAATGCGGGTAGAAGGGACAGGTAACTGGCCCTCTCGATAGAACCCAGTGGGATATTCTTCTCTTTCAGTAGCTCGATCATGGCTCTCAACACTCTGGTTTCGTGAGAGTATGGGATCCCAGGCGCCGTCAAGACGATCGAATCGGAGGTAACAGAGGCGGGAGTATAAGCTCCTCTGTCGGCCGTCTTATTGAGAAAGTCCGCATCTGTAGCGTCTTCCTGAGCCATTCTACCTCTTCTGGCCCTTTGGATCACACGGTCAATACGCGAAGTCACGGGTCTGGGTCCCCTTCTCGACGAGAATGATTTACGTGTGAATTTCTGGTTGGAGGGTGCTTGTTGCGATGCAGAATCAATGACGGAATCCAGTTCAGGAGAGAACGTCTTTTTTTGTTGAGCCTGATAGTTACCAACGGTGTTCAGAGCAGCTGGTGCATTTGCAGTGTTGCCCTCGCGTGCGACCTTTCCGCGGTTTCTATTGGATCTTTGTCTATTGTTGTTATTGTTGTTTTTTCTGGGGTTTTTCTTGCCGCTCCATGGCCTGCTTCCAGATGCTTGTTTCGTATTGGGCTCTTTGGAAATCTCTTTGATCGATTTCAGCTTATTGAACACATCCTCCATGAATTTGGCATTGGAGCTGTTGTATCTCACGCTCTGACGTGCAAAGACCTGTCTGAACATTGTGAGAACCAAAAACGAAGGGTTTATTCGAACCCTATGAACGTGCCTTAAGAAGCCTTTTGTTCATGCTTCTTGAAGTCGCCCATCCAATTTGGGTAGTCTGGTGATTACACGTGGCGTGCTGATTTGTACAGCAAAAAGTTTCTAGCACAGCCAGCTATGATTGTGAAGTACCTACCATTAAAACATCCAACAAACCCCGTGATTTGTACTATGAGTGACGGAGAAGTCGAAGATTTGGAAATCAATGCCGGCTTCTTTGAGGAGCCCGAAGATTTCAGACCCCAGGCTCCCACTGCTTCAGATATCGTCTACGAGAGAAAGCACGCTGGTTCCTCCTCCAATTTGGTTCCACTCAGATTGATCGGTTCTTCCCCCCTGTATGGGCATATATTGACTAATGCGGCCAAATACACGGCTGAATTCCTGGACAAAAACCCAGACTGGGTTTCTGGCAAAACTGTGCTGGAATTTGGGTCTGGAGGTGCACTTCCATCCATTATCAGTGCCTTGAACGGCGCAAAGCTCGTGGTAACCACAGATTATCCGGACGTGGAGCTCATAAATAACATCTCTTACAATATCAAACAGAACAACTTGGAAGCCGCGGCCATTGCCAAGGGTTTTATCTGGGGTGATGATACCACTGAGATACGAGAAATCATCCAGACAGCCACCGGGAAATCAACCGTGGACCTTCTCATACTCAGCGATGTCATTTTCAACCATACAGAGCACTCGAAACTCCTTAAAACGTGTCTGGAGCTAATTAACAGAGACGGTACAGGAAAGTGCCTGGTTGTATTCTCGCCTCACAGGCCCCATCTGCTTGACAAAGACCTGGAATTCTTCCAGACAGCCGCACATTCTGGATTCAAACACACCTTCATCGAAGAACAGATTTGGTCGCCGTTATTTGCATCAGATACCGACGAATCAACAGCCGAATTGAGATCCAAGGTATTTGCGCATCTATTGGAGATCTGAATCACCGAGATTTCGCAGGCTGGATGATATTTTCGTGCGATAACCAATATGCACCTCACATACGCGCCGCACTATTTCCGCATTGGGAGGTCTCGATGACCAGCATCGAAGGAGCTGAACTCGATTCTACCCTGAAACGTTCGTGTCGTAAATCCAGTTGCGGTAAGGTAAGGCGCTAATTTGGAAATATAAGTGAATTGGATGAGAATGCAATGCCACCACAAGTTAAGGCTGGTCGGTTTCTTGGCCTGATTCGGCAAAGATCTAGCCAAGTACAGAAGATGAGTCCAGCCATAATTTTCCAAGGGTCCTTTATATGGAAGGAGTGATCCACGGTAGTGACTAGGAGCGGGAACGTTTTACTTCTCTTCAGCTCTGAAACAACCACAGTCCAACCCTAGTCAATCTTTACGATATTGTTTTGTGTTTTACTTACAAACCTTAAACAAATATCTCAACACTGTGATTTCCGACTCATTCTTTACACACTCTTTTCACTAAGATCGAACATCTCATTCGATCTCCACACTCGTTGAACACTCGTTAAAACCAACTTTCTCTTACATTCGTTTTATCACAAATTTTCGCTATGTTCAGCCAAGTGACTATTTTTGCCCTCCTCTCCTTTTGGGCCTCTGCTGCCTTAGCTTATAACGCTGACTCCAAAGACAACGTCGTTCTCTACTGGGGTCAGGCTTCTGCTGGATCCCAGGAAAGACTCTCTTATTACTGTGAGTCTGATGCTGCCGATATAATTGTTCTTTCATTTATGACCGAATTTTCTTCGGCTGATACCCTTCCTGTTCTGAACTTTGCCAGTGCGTGTTCAAGCACTTTCTCGGACGGTTTGCTTGATTGTGATGAGATTGCGTCTGATATCCAGACCTGTCAAGATGCAGGTAAGCTGGTTCTTCTGTCTCTCGGTGGTGCCAGTGGCAGTTACGGATTTGCCTCAGATTCTGATGCTGAAGGCTTTGCTGGTACTCTCTGGAACATGTTTGGTGGTGGATCTGCCGATGAACGTCCCTTTGGAACTTCCGTTCTCGATGGTTTCGACTTTGACATCGAAAACAACGACTCCACCGGATATGCTGCTCTTGCTAAAAAACTGAGAAAATACTACGCCGAAGACACCTCCAAGTCCTACTATATCTCTGCTGCACCACAGTGTGTCTATCCAGATGCTAGCGTTGGTGATCTTTTGGAAAACGCCGACGTGGACTTTGCATTTGTGCAATTTTACAACAACTACTGTAACTTGGACGAATCGTTCAACTGGGACACCTGGGCTGACTATGCTGTCAATACCTCTCCAAACAGCGATATCAAGCTCTTTATTGGTTTGCCAGCCAGTTCTTCCGCTGCCGGTTCCGGATACGTTGATGCCTCCACTGTCAAGTCCACTGTCAAGGATTTGACTTCTACCGACAACTTGGGAGGAATTATGCTTTGGGATGCTTCTCAGGCTTTTTCCAACACTGGAAGTGACGGAGACAATTTCGCTGTTGAGATGAAGAGTGTGCTGAACGATGTTTTTGGAAGTGCCACCTCTTCTGCATCTTCTGCAGCTTCTGCATCTTCTACTGCATCTTCTGACGCATCTTCCACCGTCTCGTCTACTGCCTCGTCTACTGAAACTGAAGAAGTTTCATCTACTGAGGCCACCAGCGTGACTTCTTCTACTGAGATTTCTTCTGCAGAGCCTTCCTCTACCGAGATCTCTTCTTCTTCTGTTTCATCTTCCGAGAGTTCCTCCTCGGTCTCTTCGACTGAAACCTCTACTATTTCTTCGACCGAGAGTTCGACCTTAGTATCTTCTACTGAAATTTCAGCCTCGGTTTCTTCTACTGAATCCTCCACCTCGGTCTCTTCGACCTCAGTCCCCGTTGCTGCTCCAACCACTTCCGCTGCGTCGTCTCCAACTGTGACCGAAGTCGCTACCACACCAGTCGATGCTGAGGTTGTTGTTTCGACCCCAGCTTCCGCTACATCAATTGCTACAGCTTCCCCACTCACAACACTCAGCACCGTTTACATATCATCTTCCTCGTCCACCACCACGGCAAGCACTGCTGCTGCCACTAGCACAGGAGCTTCCTACACAGACTGCTCTGGTCTGTCTGGTCTTGCTGAGGCCAAATGTTTGAACGAGAATTTTGATGCCGGTCTTTTCCTCGGTTCGGCTGACTCGTGCACCACTGAAGGTGATTTAGCATGTACTGCGGATGGAAACTTCGCTATTTGCAACTTTGGCAAATGGGTCGTCATGGGATGTCCTGTCACGACCAGCTGTTACGCCTACACTCAAGGCTCTGAGGTGGATATCGGTTGCAACTATGCTAACCAGAAGAACTCTTTTGTGAAAAGGAGTTCTATTTTTGACATCTTCAAGGCTTAGAAGTTCAAAATGGGAATCATTACATAGGGATTGGGAAAAATAGGACGCTGGTACGACACACCATATAGTGATGTACAGTTGAGCCATGATAATAAAAAGTTTATTAAAGTATTAATTACGGAATTCAATTAGATATTTGAGGAAATTTATTGTAGAATCACTAGAAATGTGGAGTAGTTTGGTGATAGAGGTGTTAATCAAGAACGGACTTGATTATAGAATCTGTACAGACAATTTGTTGAGATTAATAGCAAATGAGTGTTTGATTGAGTTATTCCTAATCTAAGCTCACCATGTTGATGATAATGTACAGCTGGTTTATTCTAGGATAACATATATCTAAATCCATTGTTTTGAAACAATTTCTATGCCTTATGGATATCAAACCCAAGATATCACACCGTTGAAAGCAATTTGTTCCTTACCAGGTGGGCTTCAAATAATACGAATATACCCGTGACCTAATCTCCTCGGTCTCCTTGGGATCTTCTGGAAACATAGGCCCCCAGTGTTGCATTTCGATCTCCTCAACATCAAAACCAAAGTTCTCCTTTGCGTTCTCAAAAAACTCAAAGTCCTTGTGGATAAGGTGAGCACGATGAGGACTGAATACCACCAAGCACTTTCCCGTTTTTGGCTTGACAAGGTCCTTGCAATTTTTCAAAAGCTTCGTATGTTCTGTATGGTTGAACACAAGATCTGAGAGAATGACCCAGTCAAACTTGCCATCATCAGTCTCGGCTACAACTTCCTCAACGTCGTTCCCCCATATCAGACCTCTGGTGACAATCGTGCTCATATCACATTTGTTCTCCTTGAGGTTGAAATCTATATTTTCTAGAAGTTCCGCATCGGGGTAATCAGTAGCTACCACCTTAGATGCGCCGCACACCAGATGGCATATGAGCGATGGAAGCGCGGAAGCGGCTCCTAGTTCCACCACCGTCTTTCCACAGATCTCAGAAGCATGACTCTCCAAAAATTGCGCGGTATACTTGCCTGCATTCCATAGAAGATGGCCCCAAAGAGGTGACTTGCCTACCAGTCTCAGTGAGATCTCACGGTTGGTAGAATTGCAAGAGTATGAGAGCATGTGTGCCTCCGCAGGAGGGGGTCTGAAATCTTCGGGCTCCTCAAAGAGGTCGGCAGAGAGCTCGAAATCGTCTGACATTTGGAGTTGGAAGTGACAGTCTAGAAGTGAGGTTTGACATCCACAGCTTTGGCTGTGAAAGTGAAAAATCTGGTGATTATGGGTCTCGCACGAGCATTTATGGGTCTCGCACGATAGGTAAAATAGAGTAGCCTAGTGGGGGGTCCGGCGCAGTGATATGACTGGTATTTAACTTTATAATTGTATCGTGATTGGTCGGTTGGTCATTTTGGTTGTGTTTGTGCCACAGTGCACTTGCCGCACGGAGTAGTGAAAGGTTCCAGTGGCTGTTTGAGCTAATGCCAACGGTTCTGCACAGGGTCCCCCACTGTGGCTGCCAACATGTGCGGTTCCACTGAAACTGCTGCGCATGGCACATAGATGGTTATTTGTCCACTTATATGAGCAATCAATTTCAAATCGAGGTCATGTCGGAGTTATTCGCCAAATTCGTGAATTTTGAGCCTCAAAATTGCGCGTCTCTCCTTAACGATGCCAAAGCCCGAAACAAATAGGATTTCTAGCTTGGGGCCAGCCAGACCAGGTCTCCTGCTATTAAAGAAGTCAATAGAATGATAATATATCATCAAGGTGGCTCAAAGATACTGATAGGAAGCATCATTATTCGTATTTAAATGCAGAGAATTGAATAAAAATATACTTTCACTATTATTATTATTGTTGCTGCTAGGTATGTACCCCGATGAATGGTGAGGCTAGCTTCGTTTAGGCCACCTGCTCAGCCAGATGGCAGGCACGCATATGCCTCTTTATGGTCAGAAAGTCAGATTGACGTCAGTCAAGCCAACATAGTGAGCATTGTAAATACAAAGTAGTCGCAGACTTAGATGGTCGAGTCCCAATATCACGATACAATTATCCACCCGGTTTCACAGACAAAAAAAATAATCAAGTAAGCTTAAACAAGCAATCTATTCTGCCATGCCACCACATCTCTTCGCTGCCGCCTTTTTTCCCTGCCTCATCCCCTTCATCCATCGCTAAATCTTAAATCCCCTAATCCCCCAATAGGCAAGACATCCATGTCGTGCACACGCAAGTCGCGTCGGCTTTTGGTGGCCCCGCCAATGAAAACTCCACAGATCGGTGCCCGTAACCAGGGCCGCGCAAAAGCAACGCCGGGGTGCTACATCCTCCAAATCCGGAATACACCCCATTGAAAAAGAAACCAAAAGGACACCCCCCGTCTGCGTGTCCGGTTTTAGAGGGCCGCGGGCAAACAAGACGCAAAAAAATCCCACTTGGCCAGGAAATCCCCCTGGGCCCTGTTTTTGGCTACTTGTTCTTCCCAGAGATCTTGGTCAAATCAATTCAACGCCACCAATCCATCTTCAACTAGAAGCCCAATGTCGTATCAGAGACCGCTGAACTCGGCCCCCGACCATTCCAGGCTCAACGACCTGTTGGAGGCCATCAAGAAGGAGTTCGACAGCCTCACCCACGAGACCTCCGCCTACAAGGTGCACCAGGATGAGTTCGAGATAAAGTTCAGCCAGCAGAACCAGGAGCTTGCCAACATTAGAAACACCGTATATGAGCTGGAGCAGACTCATCGCCGCATGAAAGAGGCCTACGAGGACGAACTGTTGAGGCTTAAACAAGAGCTCGAGTCTCGTGACCGTCTTTTACAGCAGCAGTCGATCCAGCAGGCGCCTCTGGCGGTTGCGGACCGGCCGGAACCAGGTGCTCCTGCGAATGGCTTGAAGTTTTACCCGGCTCAATCCCAGTTGCCGCCGTTGCAAGCACAAGGACAGCAACAACAGGCTCAACAAGCTCAACAACAAACTCAATTACCTCCCCAGCAACCCCAACAGCCACAATCTCAGCCCAGAGCGCCGCAGCAACTTCAGGGAACACATCTGCCTCCTCCAGCTAACTCTCCAACCAACGGTTCAGCCAGGCCGTTCAACGGAACCCCCAAGTCTGAAGCCGCTACCGGTGTGACATCTCCGGCACCAGCAACGGTAACTCCAACCGCGGCTGCGGCGACTCCTGCTGTCAAACCAGAGGAGGAGACCGCGCTGGTTAAGCGTGCTCAGCACAACAAGCCGATCCCTGCCTTTCTGAAGGACTTGGACTCTTACGCAGTGTTGCCATACAAAAAGCAATTTGCCGAGTTCTACCTGCTTTTTAACCCAAACGTGCCCAAGAAGGCAGATATCAAGCTGCTTCACTCGTTCGATCACGCATCCGTGGTTTGCTGTGTTCGTTTCTCCAAGGACGGTAAGTTCCTGGCCACTGGTTGCAATAAACTGACCCAAGTGTTCAGTGTAGACACCGGCGAGCTAATTGCGCGTCTTTCAGATGATTCTGTGAACCCCAACGGTTCCTATGATACTGACTCTGGCGATCTGTACATCCGTTCAGTGTGCTTCTCGCCAGATGGAAAGTACTTGGCCACTGGTGCCGAGGACAAGCTTATTCGTATCTGGGATCTCACGACCCGCTCCATCATCAAGGTGCTGCGTGGTCACGAGCAGGACATTTACTCGCTAGACTTCTTCCCAGATGGTTCCAAGCTCGTTTCCGGTTCTGGTGACCGCACCGTACGCATTTGGGATCTGTTATCATCTCAGTGCTCACTCACCTTGTCGATCGAGGACGGTGTAACTACTGTAGCAGTTTCGCCCGATGGAAAGCTGATTGCGGCCGGTTCGCTCGACCGCACCGTGCGCGTCTGGGACGCGAACCAGGGTTTCTTGGTGGAGAGACTGGATGCGGAGAACGAGGTCGGTCACGGCCACCGCGATTCTGTTTACTCGGTTGCGTTCACCCATGACGGTAAAGAGATTGCTTCGGGATCTTTGGACAGAACTGTTAAGCTCTGGTCATTGGATGTGAAGTACAACGAGCACAACACCATGGCCAAACCGGTTTCCAACTGCGAGGTCACCTACGTGGGCCATAAAGACTTTGTACTTTCCGTGTGCTGCACACCAGACGACAAATTCATTCTGTCTGGCTCTAAGGACCGTGGAGTTATTCTATGGGATAAGGAGTCTGGTGAGCCTTATATCATGCTTCAAGGCCATCGTAACTCGGTGATTTCCGTTTCGGTGTCTCCGGTGATGAGCCAGAGGCGTGGGCTCGCAGGTGGATGTTTTGCTACTGGAAGTGGTGATTGTAAGGCGAAAATTTGGAGATGGGAGCATGCCTCATAAAATGGGTGAAACAAAACTTTGTGAAGCCCCGAAAAGCCAGAAAAGGTGAACAATATTTTGAAAAGCTGAAAAGGTCTAAAGAAGGCCACACACTGGAAGGGAAAAACAACGAGGAGATTGGAAATCATCTATCGACCCCATCACCTCAAACCCCTTAAAGACCCTTCAAAGACCCTTCAAAGACCCTTCAAAACGAACTCAAAATTCAAAATCAGTTTTTTTTTATTGGGAAGAGGTCGTTTCTCCCTACAGAGCTCGAACAGACCCTGCTATCGGAGCTTACTTCCCATCCAAAGTCGGACCCGACTTGAAGGTTTCTACACCTTCTAGCCGTCGTCCGAGTGTATACGAGTGTACTTAATTTAAATGTTACCTTTCTTGCTGTTAATTTTGAGGGTGCACTTTTTTCTCAACGCGTTTCGGATATCCCGGCTGGAGAAATCGGAACAATGCAAGCGTCCACCAAAGGCTGGTCTTATTGCGAGCCGGATTTGCCGCATTTTTTTTCCGAAACTCGATGCCAACGGAATTGGGATCTGATTGCCATATCTGACTTGAATGGGGTAGCTAATAGATTTTGGTACTCATATAAAAGACAGTGCCATTTTGAAGTTCTGCAACCTGCGGCGTACAGAAACACGCAAAGTATATGTCACATGGCAGCAAAAACGACGAAACCTCGGTTTGGGTCGGAGCAGGTCGGCTAAGTAAAATTGCGGAGCGGGGGAGGTGGGGAGGAAGTCCGCAGCTAGGGCTGGACTCCGATTTCAGTTTGCCGACCTGATCCGACCCAAGACCGGGGTCTTTCCCTATCTGCGCATCCCTTAGGCATTGATCTACTACATATCAAATTAATAACTCCCTTCCATTTCTTTAGACCAAGTTATCCTCGAGTTATTTATTGACCACTGAGTTATGTTCACCCATCCTACAATCTGTAGGAAACGAAACGAAGTCCAACGGCACAAATCGATCGATTTGTAAGCCCGCGGCCCTTATTACAACATCGGAGCTGTTGTAAACAAAAGACGAAATCACTCCATTTCAAAAATATTTTTCGCCAATTGTTTGATTTATTTGGGAATTAATAAAGGAGATTTTTTTTCCCGCTCTTCAAATTATGCCACCTAAAAGTGTTGTATCATGGACGCGTGTTCCGGTGTCCCCTGAAGTTGAAGCAGATTCCTGGAAGAAAGCAGTGTGCTTGAAGAAGCCACTTAATATCCTGGTGATAGATATTCTGAGAACGGAGAAAAAATATCAATACCTCAAATGTTAAAGTCATTAACTCAAGTTGTACAAGATAACAATGAAATTATTGGTGCACAAATTGAAATTCTTAAAAGAATCTTAGCCAAATCCTCGTCATTGTCTCCTCAAGCTTCTCCTCTTACTTCTCTCTCATTGGAAGCTCCGCAACAATGGCATTCACCCCCATAAAAAGCATGAAAGAGGATGAAATGGTCACACCAAACTTCTGGGATAAGGAGAGGACCTGTTAAGATAAAGAACTTGCCTAAATTCACAGCGTATGCTTCCTCGCTTGATGGCAAACCCTCCCTGAACGATTATGGTGAAGAAGGCCTGGAAGACTAAATTTGCGAACATGAGCCGTCTTTGATTAAAACGGCACGCTTGTCTTAACCAGCTTGGAACGGTGCGAGTCATATTGCCTTGACTTCGTAATCAAATACAAACACTGGTCTGCTCCCTTCCTAAATAGGTTTGTCAAATGCAATAGTGATATCCACAATTTCTGGAGAGCATTTACTATTCAATTTGGGGACTAAAACCAATAGGCATTAGGAGTCCGTTATAAACCCCCTTGGGATATTATGAGAAGATTTTTCCAAAATGGAGCCGACCTGGAGTATATGAACCAAGAATATTGGATGCATATCGGAAGACGACTCAAACCAAAACAATGGGAATGCTTTGAAAGTTACATGATGAGACTTATACAAGACATAGACTATAATCTCCTGCGTCTCATGAAGATTGTCGACTTCCTCTTAGGTGCAGGTGCAGTTACTCGCAATTCTTTTTTTAAGGCATTTTCATGTCGGTACAAAAAGTACCGCAACCCTGGTAAAGTCCACTTAAGCTATCAAATGTTGGAATTTAGCGACCTGCGTTTCTCGGATACAAATGCTGAGCAGAAGTCCAGCAAGATGGAAAAACCTCTTGAAACATGTGACAGGTGTAACGGAACAGGAATGCTACATGATGAGAAAACGGGGAAATACAAAACGTGGGGTAATTGCAAAGGCCTCGGAGAATATAAACCAAACCTGCCTACAATTCACAAAAAAAGAAATAGTCAAGAAGAAGACAGATTGCTCAATTTGCTAACAAAACAGACACCAGAGATTAGCCTATTTATGAATCTTGACTTTCTTGTTATGAGCGATGCGTATTTTTGTACGTCGTGCCCTCTCTAGTTGCGATTTTTGTATACACACACTTTACCTGATCTGAACACAACCGCACTGTATCAGATCAAATCACCAATTACCAAGCCTCTCCGTCGCCATGTCCGTGAATAATCACGAGATCATAGACATTCCGGTTTTGGATGACTTGATAATTGAGATCCCTGCGATTGACCTTGGCCCTGCTAGCGATCTCGGGCCCGGTGCGCATAATCACCTTGACTTGCACCAGCCAGAGCTAGAAGACAATGGCTTGGAGTTGGACTACCAAGGATCTGAGGATCTTGTCGGTGAGCAAACTTATCAGCCGGGTCATCTTGACCAGGCGAATTTCCATCAGCAATCAAATTCGCTGGACCAAAATCTCGTTCAAACATCTTCTCTTCAGCATCAACATCATCAACAACAGCCGCAAGTAACAAGGAGGCTTACTCTCATGAATGGACAAGAGATAACAGACCTGAGGCGAGATCTTGCTACAGACTCAAAGACTCCAGCGGAATACACTTTGCACATCTTGTTCACGCAATTTGTGAGGTATGCCGAACGGAAACTGAACCTATGTCTCAACCAATACGGAAATGGCGAGCCGCAATTGATCGATCTACTCTCTGAAGGTATAGATCCTGTTTTTGACGGAATCATAGCTGCTCTGGGATATATTGCCAGACGAAAGCCAAAACCCGTGATTGATTCAGTGATGTTTTGGAGAAGGTCCAAGAGTGAAGTTGCAGCTATGGCTGCGTCGGCTTTGGATAAGGCCGTGGCATCTCATTTTTCCAATAAAGATGTTTTGGAGTTTAAAGAGACCGCAATTCAGGCTGAAAGAAAGAGTTTGATAAGCATTTTCATTTTGTGTAGGGTGTTGATTGAGGTGGTGAGACAGACTCCAACCCATATCATTGGAGATGATCTTGGAGATAAGCTGGAAGAGATCATATACACCCAACTGAAGACCACAGATCCCGTTTTGGTTTCAAAAAGTATTATAAGATCGTCAAATTGGGACCTATTTGCCGAGTTTTTGGGCCATATGTCAGCCAAGAGATTTTTGAGTGTGTCCGATAGGTTCATAGCTGATCTAGAGAAACATCCTCAGGGGTTTTCGGACCAGCACATGTCTGAAGCAAGTCTTTGCCTGTTGATCCATGGAATGAGATACTTGAAGATGTCTAACGAAACCATTGAATCTTTCGAAGATGCCGCCGATTTCCTCAAGAGTATCGCCAAGTTCTTCTACAAGTGTGAGAACGACGTCGTTATAGTTGCATACTGCGAGGTCTTGAACCAGTTACTTCTTTCCTTGGCTGGTGTTTTGACTGCTGAAGTCAACCATCCAACCTGGGTGGAGGCTATTGAGATCATATATGATAAATCAGTCAGTCTGATGAGGCTGAAACCCCAAAAGTTTTGGGGTTACGGGCTGCAACTGTCTGTGGCCGCTCTCTCGGTGGCTCCACAGGAGCTGTTCAAGGCGCACTGGTTATCCATAATTGAGGTCAATTCAAGAAGGCTGAAGCCCAAGACCTCAAACGAGGAAAAGGTTATTGTGGTGATCTCTATTGCCAGGTTGGTGTGGGCTTATCTCTTCCGGTATCCTGATACGCTAAATTTGCGTGTGAAAAATATAGAGTCAATTGCCCAGTTGCTGTTCCAGAATCAGCATAAAAAACAGCAATGGATCACTCTCCATCCTCTTGTGGTGCGGTCTCTGGTCCAGCTATTGCGTGCTTTTGCGTTTTCCAATATCACCGTCACGCTTGAGACTATTCTGTTGCCTCTTTTGAAAACAGGCTTTAATGGGACATCTCTTGATGGTCTTTCGCAAGAGAAGATCATGCTATGTTCTCAGACTTATATTGCCATATTGGGAGATTACAAGGCCGCGGAAAGACCGCCTTTCCCTAATGACGATGTTCTACATCTTGATGACACCGATGACCTGGAGGTTTTCAAAGATGAGACAAATGGTCCGTTTGATGAATCCTCCTCGAATGCTGCAATCCATGAGGAAATTTCAGGTTTGTTTACCATTCTTTTGCAGCTGTTGGACGATCAGGTGGGATGCAAAGTATTGCAGTTCCACAGGCCCAATGCAAGTGCAACTTCTTCTCCTATGTCTTCGTCTACAAGCTCTTTAGGTTCTAAACTTGGCTTGTACTTGCATGTGGATGACTCTTCGGACAAGAACAAAGTTCTGTTCTCCCACGTGATGATGTGCATACCCTGGTGCTTAAACTCAAATGTGTCGACCTATCGTAAGATGGTGGAACTCCTGATGAAGAACGCTGTACATCAGGACCGCGAAATTAACAATGTTGCAGAGGCGACCTTGAGGCAGTTGGTGCTGAAGAAAAACTCCAAGGTGCTCATTGCTTCTTTTCCAAGACTTGCCTTCAAGCTAGACGAGAAGAGTGGAAGTGTCTTGTATTATAATTATCTGACATCGAACGAGTACTTACGTTTGTTGGAGATATATGTGGATCTTTTGAAAAATTGGCTGCAGTCATTCACCGACTCATCAAAACAAGAGGAGGAAAGCCACGAGCTTTATGAAAGAAACCATCCAAGTATCGCCAAAGAAGAGCCTGTGAACTTCAAAGTTGTGGATGAGATCGAAATGAAGAACATTATCACCATAATTGACGAAGTTGAAGGAAATGGGCTGTTTTTCTT
Organism: Kuraishia capsulata CBS 1993; assembly: GCF_000576695.1. NCBI lineage: Eukaryota > Fungi > Ascomycota > Pichiomycetes > Pichiales > Pichiaceae > Kuraishia > Kuraishia capsulata. The sequence continues at coordinate 532,091 of NW_019172955.1, forward strand.
TTTCTCGCACGATTTCCATGTGAGACACTTAGGGTCTCAAATCCTGAGACTGGTGGTCCAGTTTGATGAGGTGATCTATGATATGACCACCAATTCGAACGCGGCAGATTCCGTTCATTCTGGAAAAAGGTCTCATGCCCGTATGCCATCCAAGTTTGTGGCAGAATTGGGCACCAGACTTATCCAAGTCCTGGAGACCACTGACTTTTTTGAGCTGATTTCGGGCATAAAGGCGGAGTTGAGTGTTCCTGAGCGCACGAGGTTGAATAAACTGCAACAGAAACAAAGAAAGGATATTCTTATTAGGCTTGCTGAATCTGGTTACGGCGTTGATTCTGCCTTGTGGTTTCGCGTGTTTCCCAAGGTGCTGACCATTTTGGTAAAGCATTGCCCCATTCAGATAGCTATCACAAGATCCTACTCTTGCATTCGTCTGGTTCAGTTATACGATCAAATATTCGACTATAGTCGCAGTTATCAAGGAAATGTGTCCATGATTAGAGAGTACAAGATATTTCTCATGATCGCGTGCTCCTCTCTGACCTCCACGTCAGAACAAAGATTGCACATACCACATATGCCAACGTCTTCCATAAGCTCATTGTCCTCACCTTTGTCAAAGAGTCATGCCAGGAAGAAGTCGCAGCAGATGTTTACCGTTCAACATCAGAAGATCACAAGTGCTAAATCCATTTTCAAGATGGTTATTCCTCTTTTGACTACTAAGCAGGCCGATGTGAAAGACGCAATTGTAACTGGATTAAGCTGCATTAACGTGAATATCTTTACCTCGTTCTTGTCGAGTATAGAACCCAGCATGGAGACTTGGAAGGTAAATCCAAAGTCGGCAGATTCTGACAGTCACTTGAGAATTGAACTTACAAGGATACTAAACAATGTGACTTTGCAATATTCTAAAGAGGAGGTTGTTTTTGCGGACGATTGGATAGTTGAAAGACTAGTTGCCTTCATCAAAAGTATCAAGACTTTTCTTTCTCATCCGGGAGTGCAGCAGAATTTTGAGTTTCAGAAATGGAGAAGGTACTTTGCTGGATTCTTGGAGAACACATATCTTGGTATCAAAGAGTTCAACGATATTGAGAAATGGTTGCCATTTGAGGCCAGAACGGGATGCTTCACCTATTTGGAAGAATGGTGTGGGTATGGGCAATATACAGAGTTTGAGGATACCAGATACAAGTATATGCTGAAAAGTGTATCCACCTTGAAGGATAACGTCACTTTGAGTGCCACTATCGAGTTGGAAAGAATTGCTTTGGAGTATACTGCAATCAGCTGTATGGCGTCGCTTTGTTCTTCTCCAATCACTCAGACTGTCCAGGATGGTGACAAATCTATTGTAATGTCTTTTGATATTGGCGGTATGATCAACTGGATAGATGGTCTGTTTGGCTCAAAGAATGAAAGAATACGTTTCCTTGGCCGCAAGGCGCTTCTGAGTCTGTTGCTGGTCAACTCACAAGTAGGCGGAATTGCAAACGAAATCATCAAGCGATGCTACACTTATCATGAAGAAGATACTGCGTTGGAATCATACTTTTTGACTCTTGCTGAGGCATTCATTGAAGGTGCCCAATTCCCATACGAGGTTTACCAGCCTCTGGCATTGTCTTTGTTTTCCGCTGGTTCTGACAACTTTGAAGTAAGGAAAGCCGCTGCCAAGCTGCTCGCATACACGGAGAAAAAGTTTTACAACACTTCAATGAGCGAAGCTTTCATTGAAAGTGTTTCCAGCAGGACTAAAGTCATCTACAAGAGGGCGCTTTTCAATTTGTCAAGTCATTTTGCGTCAGCTCATCCTGAACAGAACTTCAAAATCATATCTGAGCTTACTATGTTGTTCCATATGGTGGGTAACGAACCAAGACGCGACATTTTGGCTGTTTTGCTTCCATGGGTCCAGACTGTAGAGCTGAATATGTCTGAGGGAAACCCGAATCATGCAAATTCTGATATGGTCCTGAACAACCTGTTTGAGATCACTATCAAGTTCAGTGACAAAATACAAAATGAAGTTGAAGCTCTATGGGTTGCTCTCGCAACTGGATCAAATGGAAACAACATAAAGGAGATTTACCAGTTCATCACCTCAAACAGCTTGGAGAGAAGGAATCCTATATTTGTGGAGTATGCCAGACAGGTGGTTGTATATATGTCTTCCACGCTGGCTGGGGCAGATTTGATTGATATGTTGGTCTCCAATCTAGAGCCCAAATCCATGGTTCCCGGTCACCAAAAGTCACTTCCATTGCCTCCAAAGTCAGATGATCTGCCATATGTCGCTGATCTGTGGAGAAGCCTCAATTACAGTGGTAAAGAGGCTGTTTTCTCTTTGGGCCAGTTATCGATGATCTTTCTGGTGGATTTACTCGTCTCTCCGGGAGAGGCGATACGCCAAAAACTTCACCTTCTTCTACATGTCTGTTTCGTGTTTCTGGACCATTACTTGAAGATTGTTCAGAATCAGGCGTGTGTGCTATTAGTACACCTGATCCACAAATTTGGTTCGGATGGCCCTGAGGCAAGAAGTACCATGGAAATCTTGCGCAAACCAGACTTTCACAAAAGACTGTGGGCATATGATGACCTGAACACCGACAAGAATGGTGCAAGAACGCCTGAAAACATGGATTCCCTGATCAGGAGCTCTTTGACTATCTTCAGAGAGAGTGTTCCTGATTTGCAGGAGAAATGGGAACGTGTCGCTTTACAATGGGCAACGTCATGTGCAGTGAGACACATTGCATGTCGTTCTTTCCAGGTATTCAGATCCCTTCTATTCTTTCTAGACCAGGGAATGCTCCGTGATATGTTGCACCGTCTGTCCAATACGGTTTCGGACGAGACGCCTGATATCCAAGGCTTCGCAATGCAGATTCTGATGACACTCAATGCGATAACCGCGGAACTTGACGCTCAGCAACTTATTGACTTCCCACAGTTGTTCTGGTCAGTTGTGGCATGTTTGTCAACTGTTCACGAACAAGAGTTCCTTGAAGTCTTGTCAACGCTTTCCAAATTTGTATCCAAGATTGACCTGGACTCTGAGGAAACGGTAAGATGTCTCATATCCACCTTCCCCAGTAAGTGGGAGGGTCGTTTCGATGGATTGCAATCTGTGATATTGACTGGTTTGAGGTCTTCCAATGTATGGGATCCTTCTCTTAAACTGCTCGATAGGCTCAATAGACTGCAACACAGTGAAATTGTTGGGTCTGGAGACCAAAGATTGCTGATTGCTTTATTAGCAAATATGCCTCGATTTTTGCATGCTCAAGCCACCAAAAGGTTCACTGATGACGTTGTGGAAGGTGCTACCATTCTGAGTGAAATGGCGGCAAGAGAGAACGCTCCAGGTCTTTCCAAAATCATCGATTCGTTCGTGAAGAAGAAGTTCAGGACTAAGGATGATTTTTTAAGCCAGGTGGTTACAGATATTAAGCGAAACTTCTTCCCAGCGTATGGTGCTCAGATCCTTGTTTTTCTTCTGGGATTGCTTTCCAACAGCATTGGTTGGATCAAACTGGAGACCATGGATCTGCTGAAATACATATTCCCGGCAGTCAATCTCCAAGGAGATGAGTTTGTGGGTGTTGGGGCAGATCTGATTTCCCCGTTACTTAGATTGTTGCTTACGGAGTATGCTGAGCAGGCTCTTGAAGTTCTAGACGAAACTGTCATCATTCCGGGCTCGCAATTGGACAAGGATGTTTTGAGAATGTCTCTTGGAAATAGAGCGATGAGGAAGGAGTACGAAAAGACCGCTACTCTTTTTGGTATTCCAGACGACAGTGGATGGGCGATTCCAATGCCGGCTGTCACAGCAGCTACCGCCCGAAACAATGTCCACGCAGTGTTTTCAACATGTGTAATTGCTCCTGATGAGGAGAACATGGCTGGTGAAGAATTGCCCATGACTGAAGAAGAACAGATTCAATTCCACTTGGATGAGTATCCATACCAGCAGGACCCCAACTTCATGGAAGCTACAGATGCAGCATCGACAGATGAACGTGATCCATCTCTGAGCCATATGCTGGCCACTTTGGACAATTTGGATTCGTTCTTCACCAAGGATGACCTTCCAAAAGCGAAACCAGCGAAATACCAGTCATCCGCTCGTTCCCATCAGTACAATGATTCCCTTGACACGAGGTACAGTGATGTCATCAACAGCCCAATCATTCCCTTTGAATCTGCTCCTCAGGTGTATGATGCCAAGGTCACTGCCATTCTCAATCGCTCTCTGAACCGCACGGCGTCGAACACATCCTACAAAGCTTCGATGGCTGATTCCTTTGGCAACAATCAGGCGGTTGAGCCTGTGAGTAGCCCTGCCCCAGCCACTCCTACGGAAAGACACGTTGCTCAACAGAGATCTTCTTACATGTCTTTCAAGAGCAGTCGCAATAACGTGCGCAGATCGCTTTTGGATCACTCAGGAGTAAACGGATCAAACGACGATCATTCCAAGTCCAAATCTCCCAAAAATTCACCCCAGTTTTCATCTCCGGTTCTTTCTGCATCGGATGGAGCCATTTCTGGATCCAGCAACGGTACATCTGAACAGTCTGAGGGACTTTTTAGATTTGACGGTCTGCTACGTACCTCCAACAAAATGAAGAAACGGCCTGTGAAGGGAAATGGGCTCGTAATGGGAGCTCGTGGTGCAGATGTTGAGTCTCAGATAATATCTAGACCTTCTTCGGCAATTACCGTCCAGTCCAATGGAGACAGGGTTAACAGTGCAGGAACAGCTCTGGCCAACTCGGCTAGTTCAGGCACCCCAATCCACTCGCGTGCCAGAGAAAGAGCCTCTATGTTCGCAAGAAATAACAAGAGAAACTCAGCAAAGACAATCGGACCCAAGTTCGAATCTGAAAAATAGCAAAAGGACAATTTAAATAGTTTGTATATTAAGTGATTATGATCACGTGATCGTATTTGTGATTATGTCAGCATGTAACTGAGTCGAGCCGCAAGCAGAAGACGAAAGAATAGCTCTGACTTTTCAACCGCATCTGTAATCTCATTCATTATACATCGGGATTTCATATTTGTCGACTTGAAAAATGTCTGTCAAACCTTTCAACCATCCTGTTTTTGCTGCACTTGAAAAGAAGAGGTTTATCCTTGCGTCTACGTCTCCAAGAAGAGCAGAGATTCTGCAAAGTCTTGGGATCAAGGACATCGAGATCATAGCCTCTTCGTTCGAAGAGAACTTAGATAAGTCCATTCGCACACCAGAGGAGGTAAGTGAAGAATTGAATATTTTAGCACGGCGCTTTCCAAAAAAAAATCAAAGCTTAATCGCGTTACTAATTTGTGAAGTACGTCTTAGACACCGCCCGTGGCAAGGCATTGGCAGTATGGAGTCTGCTAAAACAGCAGGGTACAACTCAAGACCTGGTTTTGTTGGCTGCAGACACCATTGTCGAGAATGAAGGAATCATATATGAAAAGCCTAAAATTGTTGAGGAGAACGCAAGAGTCATCAAGAAGATGAGGGACTCAGATGATGATGTCAAGGTGTTGACTGGAGTGGTTATGATGGTGTATTCTTCCTCGAATGCCGACGGCTACGAAATCGGCACTTTCGTGGATACCTCCGTCATCAAGATGGAAAAAGGCCGCACTGACGAGTTTGTGGACATGTACGCGGCTACTGGTGAAGGTCTCAACGTTGCAGGTGGTTTCAAAATCCAAGGATTTGGAGCTTTGATGATGGCCTCCGTAGATGGTGACTACTGGAACATCGTGGGACTTCCGTTTCAAAAAACGTTCAAACTAATATGTCAGATGTTAGACGCAAATTTATAGAGATGATAAATCATAGTCAATGCCCTTTGACTTCAACTGTTGCTGCTTCTTCTGCTTGTTCAGCTCGCTTGTCTTCTCCAGCTCGGTCCACTTCTCCAGCGTCTTTGGGGCATCGTTCTTTCTGCGTGCGATCTTGGCCCATGGAACAACCTTGAACTTCGTGTTTGCACCATTGAAAATGTCTTCGTGAAGGTTTTCCTTTGGAACCAGAGAACACTTCAAAATGTGGCCGAATATCAGGTAGTTGTTCATGGTCTCTGCGGCGATCTTGGCAACCTCGTAGAGCGCAAACTCTATGAAACCGTAGTGCTTAGACTTTCCAGTCTTTTTGTTTCTGGAGAGTCTCAGTCTGGTGATTTCTCCGAATTGCTGGAAGTATTTCTTCATCTCCTCTTCGTAAAAACCGTGTGGAATGCGGCCCACATATATTATGCCTCTCTTGGTCTTAGTCTTTTCCTGGGATTTCTGTAGCTTCTGCTTTGGCTTTATCACTGTATGTGCAGATGATGGCTGGGGCTCTGAGATGGTCTCGGCTGGGATCTCTGCTATCTCTTCGTCATCAGCAGAATCAGAGAAGCCTCCAAAGTCCTCGTCCTCAGAAGAACTGGGCAGCTCAAACTCCTCCTCAGCCTTCTCCTCGACAATTTCTTTGGCGGCAACGATCTTCTTGGATGGTGCCCTCCTGGTACCAGCAGCCTTCTTAGGTGCGATTCTTTGCTTAGATTTGACACCCATGTTTGACTGTAATAATATATGATTCGAAGTAGAAGAGTTCTCCAGGCAACTTTTGAAATTTTTCAGAATTTTTTAGAAGCTCATCTCGTCGTGTGGGAGAGAATTTTGATAAGCCGCACGCAACAGTGTGCATATACTATGCAGTCGTTAATAATACATTAGGATCTGTTTATCATGCCCGTTTACTAATTGAAACTTATTAATTCCTAGGTCAAAACTCTCAAAACTCCTTTGATATCTCCTGGTTCAAGCTCTTTACATGGTCCCGCAGTTGGACTGTAAACTTAGTGAACGACTCCATCAATTTCGACTCTTCCTCCCCGGTCTCGTCCTGCTCCACATCCTGCAACGGCATGTTATTCAACGCGTTCATTGTGGTTTGTTGCAAGATCTCGGGAATAGAATCATCAAGAGTAGAGGAAGCCGATAGGTGGAGAGAGGCCTTTTGCTGCAACATGTGTTTTTCCAGCCGGATTTGTTCGATCTGGGACAATTTGGTCTTCTTGGGTATAGGCACGGCAGAATTGATTGTACCAACCCATTCCTTCACAGCCCAATCCGCATCATCTCGCCTCTTATATCTGAAACCAGTTCCCAATAAGGGCTCTCTCTGGGCCGACATCAAAAATCTCGACCTCGCCTTGCGATCGCCCGCATACTCTTGGTCGTCGTTGTAGAGAGCCTTCAGCTTGGAGGTCACTTCCTCAGTGGGTATGTTGGCTGGCACAATAGAAGTTTCCGTCACTCTAACCGCAACTCCATTGAGCATGTCCAGTTTCAAATTGGAAAGCTCTCCCTGTGCAAACATCCTCAGAAGCAGCTGCTCAACCTGAGGTGTACTAATATCAAGGTCACAAGATAGTCTTTCCAGACTCAACCTTGAGTATGCCTTCAGCAGTTTGTGAACGTATCTTCTATTCATATTTTCCCGAACCAGCGGGAAATAGGTGAGACAGAAATCGTCAAATTCTATTATACGAAGCATTTCTGGGTCATTCATAAGTCTCCGAAACAAGAATATATCTAGCTCCAGAATCGCGTGATATATCTTTAGGAGACTGACGATATCCCCCGATTTGAGAAATGATTGGAACTCCACCGCTTCAAAAGGATTGATCTCAGATCCACTCAGAATAGTAGATATGAGAAGTTTTGGCAATATTGTCAACCTGCGATGGTCGCCGGCTTCGTCGAAGCATTTGAAACTGTCGTAGAAACACTCGTTGGCTTTGGGGAAAGCATGAGATCTCATGGCCAGCAGTCCTCCGCATTCCTTTACAACGCCTTGGATTCGAGGATGAAGCACATCAACATTGGTGTTGGAGAATTTGTTGTGTAATTTTCGTAGTCTGGCGTAGTCCCCGGATCCGTTTTCCACCAATAGCTTGATCTCCGAGGCAATGATCTCGAGGTAGTTCTTATTACTGGCGTTGTATGCATTTTCAAGCTCCAATAAAATAGCAAGGGCTTCTTCTGTTCTGTTCATTTCTGCCAGTACTCCAGCCTTCTTCAATTTGGTGGTAGTTGCGAGGACATCGTTGAGACCAACCTCGAGTATCCTATCATACAGTCCACCCAGGAAACTCAATTGTTCCGAACTGTGGGTCAGAGGCTTGTCATACCGAGCCAAAATCCTCTTGAGTGAATCCTCGGCATAAGCACTGGGCACAGAGTCCAGTTTGTGCACCAATTGGTCTAATAGCTCAATTACCTGTTCGTAGCGTCCTAGTTCGTATTGTATCTTCATCGATTGCTTCAACGATTTGACCACAATCAAGGCAGGTGCATCACCATCCAGAATTTGCTTAAAAGATTCAAGTGCTTGGCCAAGATCGTCATCTTTCAGTGCCTTTGAGCTGTAATAAAGGTTTTCAAAATCCACCACATCGCCAAGTTGGTCCTGATCCAAGCGGTCGCCCATCATATCGTCATCTCCCTCATCCTCCTCAAACGAGAACTCAAACTCCTCCTCTCCGTCTGAGTTTCCACTCATGAAATCATCATCGTCGTAGTCGGACATGACGCTTTCGGTCTGGTCCCGTACCTAGTGAAGCTTAAGGAGAGTGGAGCACTGTCAAACTTGGCTTTGGAGACGATATTCATCACGTGACTAAAAGCATGTCTGTCGTGCGGCCACTGTTGATACGTGCACTGCAGAGCAATTTCAGCATCAGTGGTACATTAATCTACAATATGACTTTATACATTATTTCTAGTCCTTCTTCCCCGAATTCTGAGCATCGATTCTTGCCAGGGCAGATTGAAGCAGCGAGTATCTTTTGGTAGTAGAGGGCCCTTCGGCGTCCTCATCTTTGCCCTTCGGAACCAGAGTTCCAGCAGTTAGGTTCAGTCTGTAAGCAGACTTGGCGACAAACTCTCCATTTTCGTTGAAAATTAACTCAGATCCGTTTAAATTGGTCCATTCACCTTGGTACGCCGTGTGGTTGATTTTCAGGAGCGGGTTTTCGGTTTCCAGCCCGGAAATCCTGAGAGTGGAATTTGGGTCTACAGACGAAGGCAGCATGCTTTCCAGGCCTTCCAGAAACACGGACCCGGCCTTCTCAGATGAACCCTTCGACTGGGATCCTCCAGTTTGGGGATTTGCTATGCTTGACTCAAACGTGGTCTTCTCCACTTTGCCCGCTACTCGAGGTAGCGCAAGCGTCACATAGACAGACTATATATGGAAGTCCATATTAGTACGTACGTTATGCAACGAAAAAAGGGTTATCCTAACAAGCACTCACCTCAAGCTCCTCCTCACTCTCCAGGAAGTCTCCGGCTTTGTCATCGACGTCAACGGATTCGGATTTTGCGGCAGCTGCAGCCGCAGCCAGTCTGGCCCTCTCGGCTATATCTTCGTCTGAACCTGCTTCATAAGTGTCGGCTAAAATAGGCAAAAGGTTAGTGGTCACGCCAAAAGCATAAATCTCAACTAGAGACCTCAAAAGTTTCAAAAATAACTCACAGAAATGCCAGTTCATCTCCTCACCCTTCTCCAAAAAGCTCGTTTCTCCGTTGAATCCAAGGCTCCAGGAATCACCATTTCTGGAGTACGAGTCTAAGGAACATGTTCCTGCCCTCAAGACGACGGTCTTTCCATCTCCACCGTGCTCTTTGCGCAGAAGCTCACGCACGCCTGTGTATTTCAAGATCGCCATTCCAAGAGCGATCTTAGTGGCAGCATGTGTCACAAACATCACAGTTTTAACTTGTGGGTATGCAGCTTCAAACTTGGACAAAAACTTTGGGAAGAATTCCTGGCAGCGCGCAAAGATGTCGGATTCGTCCTCGCCTTCTAGAGAAGGAACCACAGTCTTTGGGTCCCAATCGGCAGAAACACGTCCGAAAAACGTCTTGAGCAGCTCTAATGATGCTGGCTCGGGGATCACACCCCTGTCCTTTTTATACCATTCTCCAATTCCTCGTTCAACGAAAATGGGCACATCTATCGCGTTAGCCAGAGGGGTAGAAGTCTCCACGCATCTATAAAACGGACTCGAAAAAATCAGCTCTGGCTTTGGGTCCACTAGGGGCGAATTCACAATAAAATTTGCCAGCTCTTTGGCTTGCTCAACTCCATATGGTGCCAATGGAGGATCGCTGTCTATCCCAGTAGGGTTTGGTGCATGTGGTGGGGGCAGCCAATTGGCCCTGTAGCCATGCTAGAATTCGGAGTTAGTCAATGTATACGGTCGCACGGGTATTTCGAGCAAAAACACCTACTCTTGCAACATATATCTTTTCCAATACCATGATGTTTGGAAAAAAACGTTGTTTAGAAGAAGGAAAGAAAAAGAGTCGGCTAGAGCAGCCTATGTAAATTGTACACTATCAACATATATTTGGTATGTGCACGGCCTTATAATCGGCCCGGTATTCGGAGACTTTAACCCTGTATCGGGATTAATATCTTGATCTAAACGAGTTTATGAGAATTTTTTCAAGACAATGGCATATCACGTTAATTAATTGTTGTCCTTGTTACGTCATTTGATCAGCGTTGTATCACGGGTTTACGCTAGCAACTCCTTCACAGCCTTAGCCACAGCATCACCAACCTCAGTGGTGGAAGACTTTCCGCCGAGATCACCGGTCATAACTCCCGCATCAAGTACCCTGGAAACGGCAGCTTCGACGGCATTACCCTCCTCTACCAGATTCAACGAAAGCTTGAGCATCATGGCAGCAGACAGAATAGTAGCGATTGGGTTGACCAGGCCCTTGTCCAGATCTGGCGCAGAGCCGTGGCATGGCTCGTAAAGACCAAAAGCAGTGTTTTTGTCAGGCAAAGAAGCCAACGAAGCAGATGGCAATAGGCCCAGAGATCCGGGAATTACGGAGGCCTCATCGGAAATAATGTCACCAAACATGTTGGAGGTGAGCATGACTCCGTTCAGTTTGGTTGGAGACTTGACCAAGATCATGGCAGCAGAGTCAATAAGCTGGTGTTGCAGAGTCAGTTGAGGAAACTCTTCTTTGATGGTTTTCTCAACAGTCTTTCTCCAGAGTCTGGAGGAAGCTAGAACGTTGGCCTTGTCCAAAGACCAGACTGGGAGCGGAGGATTGCTCTGAAGAGCCAAGAAAGCAGCCATTCTGGTGATTCTTTGGACCTCTGGAACAGAGTACGCCTCGGTATCACTGGCGAACCCAGAACCATCGTCTTCCTTTCTCTCGCCAAAGTAGATACCACCCACCAATTCACGTACCACAGTGAAGTCGGTGCCCTTGACAATTTCTGGCTTCAAAGGGGAAAGTTTCAACAAGGCATCAGAAGCAAAGTTGCAGGGTCTGAGGTTGGCGTAGAGGTTCAATTCTTTGCGGATCTTGAGCAGTCCCTGTTCTGGTCTAACGTCACCGGTTCCCCATTTGGGGCCTCCAACGGCTCCAAGAAGAATGGCATCTGCAGTCTTAGCAGCTGCCAAAGCTTCGTCTGGCAATGGAACTCCGGTGGCATCAATGGCGGCTCCTCCGATCAAGTGGTTTTGGAACTCGAACTCGACAGATGGGCGGGCTTCCGAAATAGCTTTGAGAACCTTGACAGCCTCGTCGACAACCTCGGGGCCGACGTGATCTCCTGCGAGTAGAACGATTTTTTTAGCAACCATTGTATGTAGATATTGATTGGGTGCTATGACTGACGAGGAAGAAAGAGAGGCTTGAGTGAAAAATGGGCTCTGAATCATCGCGATGACGGGCCGGCGCCGGCTTCCTCTCCACAAAATGTGTGCAGCACGATAGGGTGGAACACGACCACCTTGCAGAAATCTCAGACGATTGACTTTACTTGGACTTACTCAATATTGTACCAAAGATGCATTGAAGAGTTTATAGAGGTAGCTTGGGAAATTCTGTATTTTCGCAAGCCTTTACACCTGCTCAGCAATGAAGGTGTCGATGTCAACCTCCTCCAATGGAGCATTACCAGCCGTAGAGATCTTGCGCTTATTGCTCTCTTCTCTCAGTTCCAGTCTCTTGAACTTGCTGAGAGCATTCCAGCCCTGAGCAGGCGAAGTCAGCTGAAATGGCTTCATGAAGCCGATCACTGGCTTGAAAGCTTCGCCCATGGTTGCAACCTCGTGAATGATGTCCTCCACACACACTATTCCAAACTCGCCCAACTGCTCTTCAACGACGGCATTGTCGTTCAGATTCACCTCACGACCATCCAACTCAATGGTGGCCCTTTTTTGGATCAGGTTTCTGATGGTAGCCAGCGAGGGCTTACCCAAGACAGTGTATGGCGAAATGATTCTCAGCAATGGTCTCACCAATTTGGTGGATTTTATGAAAACACCGGTGTTGATATGGTCTAGTCTCAACAGCGATAATATTTTCTTAGCTTTTGCTGGAACTTTGGCTCCGTGGGGGCCGCGAATTCTGACAATGAACTGCAATTCTGCCTTTTCTTCATCATCCTCAATCGATTTTGGCGCATTCAACAGTGTCTCCTTTTCATTCTTGATAACACGCTTCACACGGTAGTCTTCTCTCTCACTCGCCCTGTGTTTTGCCACCAAAGTTTCAGCCCTCACAAACTTCTTCGCACGTAGCTTGCGACGGCTCTCTTTGTCTTGCTCCTTCTTCCTGGCAGCCTCCTGCTTTTCGATCCGCAAACGGTCGGCATTCTTGCGCTTTCTCAGTAGGATCTCTGGATTGCTGTTCAAGGGCTCTGTTACTGAACTCATGTTGTGTTTGTAGGGTACGGCTTGCGTAGTGAGGATCAGGTCAGAAGAAGGCAGTAAATTTTATTTGAATTTTCTAATTTTTTTAGGCTCATCGCAGCCGGGTAACCCGCAAGTGTGCGGCGGAGGTCGCTGTGAGAACGCAAGCAAGCCAGAGATTTATAAAGGATTAAGAGGCTTTCCCCAAACTGATCAAAATCCCCTAAGCATACCCGATAAAATCCCTGTTACATATTTTTGTTTTAATCGGAGGAGCTATAAACCACCGATCTTCGTGTCATGACTTCATAAACTTGTAGGCACACGACATGGGCCTCCTAATCAATTATTCAACGGTCCGCATACTAATCGACTTTAAGCAGGACTGGAATATTATTTTACACTTATCTAATGGCCAAATAACTCAAATTCATATACAGGAATACCATATCAATCGCAGCAACACGTGGAGTTCAGCTATATACTACCTTAATGACCGGACCACTCAATGGTGTTGAGGTCAATGCCCTCCTGGACCATCTCCCAAAGAGGAGACAGTTCTCTCAAGAAACCCACTCTCTCAGTCATAGCCTTGATCACATAATCAATCTCCTCCTCGGTGGTGAATCTACCGATGCCGAATCTGATGGAAGAATGGGCAAGGGCATCATCAGCACCCAAGGCATGCAACACGTAACTTGGCTCCAGAGAGGCAGAAGTACACGCAGAGCCAGAAGACAAAGCCACGTCCTTCAGTGCCATCAAAAGAGACTCTCCCTCAACATATGCAAACGACACATTGACACATCCGGGGTATCTGTGAGTAGCTGATCCATTCAGCTGGGTGTGTTCGATAGACAGCAATCCATTCATAAGTCTGTCTGAAAGTTTGGTAATGTGTGCAATATCCGCGTCTTTCTCCTGGGTCATGAGTCTAGCAGCCTCGCCAAATCCAGACACCAGAGGCGCAGCCAATGTTCCGGACCTCAAACCTCTCTCCTGGCCACCTCCGGTGATCAAAGGCTCCAATCTGACACGGGGTCTTCTGCGAACATATAAGGCACCAATTCCCATTGGTCCGTATATCTTGTGGGCAGAGATAGACATCAAGTCGATGTTGTATTTGTTCACGTCCAGAGGAATCTTGCCGAATCCCTGTGCGGCGTCGGTGTGAAAGAACACCTTGTGCTTCCTGCAAAGCTTTCCAATCTCTTCAAGGGGCTGAATCACACCAATCTCGTTATTCACAGACATGATAGACACAATGGAAGTGTCTGGCCTGATGGCTTGTTCAAGCTGTTCCAAATCAATAAGTCCATCCTCTCCCACAGGCAGATACGTCACCTCAAACCCTTCGTCCTGTAGATGTCTGGCTGAGTCCAAAACACACTTGTGTTCTGTCTGCGAGGTAATGATGTGCTTCTTTGTTTTTGCGTAGAATCTTGCCACACCCTTCAAAGCTAAATTATTACACTCTGTAGCTCCGGAAGTGAAGATTATTTCCTTGGGATCGGCTCCAATTACTCTCGCAATGTGTTCTCTGGCTTTCTCCACCTCCGTCTCAGTTTCCCAACCATACGAATGCGTGGACGAGTGAGGGTTTCCGTACAGTCCCGTGTAAAATTGCATCATTTTGTCCAGAACTCTTGGATCCACCGGTGTGGTAGCCTGCAGATCCAGATATATGGGCCTTGTGCCATACAATGACGAGTCCCTTCCTGCATCCTTCAACGAAATTGGTGACCCACTGGGTGGTTCCAGCGTGGAAGCACTGTTTACCGAGGTGGCGGCCGTTTTCAAGCCTGGAAAGCTGGATAGACTACGAGCAGCCACTGTGGGCGCTCTCTTCATAAAAAGACTGGTAACGAGCAATCTCTGCATTATCAATGAATCAGGATTCCAACAAGTACCAAACAGCAAAATATCAGAATGAAATCCGGTTTGATCCAGGAAAACAGAAGAAAATTAAGTGAGGAAGGATGACAAGGCCTAGAGATGGAAGCCAGGCAAATTGAATTGTAAGCAAGGGTTACCCGGCCACGCCCGAAAGTCGTGTCCACTATGACTACTTCAGGAAATCTCGGCCGATAAGCTTCTCGAAACCCACAAGTTGGCGAGTTAATTGGCGAGACCTTGTTTTGTGGTAAAAAATGGACCAGCAGACGTTTTTCATCTCTCTGGTGGTGAGTGTGGTGTGGTCAATTGCGTGAAAATCCCGAGGAACTAACGATTTTTCAGAGTGGAGGAGCTGCCGGCACAGCGACCGATCTGGCCTTCTTCCCGATAGACACAATGAAGACCAGATTGCAGGCAAAAGGAGGTTTTTTCCGCAATGGAGGATGGAGCGGTATATATAGAGGACTTGGCTCAGCTGTTATTGCATCAGCACCTTCGGCATCGTTGTTCTTCGTGACCTATGATACGTCCAAAAAGTACCTTCGCCAGACGTTAGGCAGGCACATCAAGAGCGAGAACACGGTGCTGAACTTGAGTCACATGCTAGGAGCTTCAATGGGAGAAATCGCGGCTTGTATGGTGAGGGTTCCTGCTGAAGTGATCAAACAGAGGACACAGACTTCGCGATTCAACAGCTCATTGGACTCTCTCAGGTTCATCCTCAGGAACGAGACTGGAGAAGGTGTTCTGAGAGGGCTTTATCGTGGCTGGTCAACCACGATCATTCGCGAGATCCCCTTTACGATGATTCAGTTCCCTTTGTACGAATACTTGAAAGCTAAGGTTGCCAAGCTGGAGAATAAAGAAAAGGCTTCTCCTTTGCAGGGTGCTCTGTGTGGATCTGTGGCCGGTGGCTTTGCGGCTGCCTCGACTACACCTCTGGATGTGATTAAGACGCGAATCATGCTCAGTGAATCTAAGGTGAGAGTCTCGCAGTTGGTCAAGACCATGGTGGCAGAAGAGGGCACCAAGGTGTTCTGGTCTGGTGTTGGTCCAAGGACAATGTGGATCAGTGCTGGAGGGGCTATCTTTTTAGGTGTTTACGAGACTGTGAGCAGTTTCATGCTTTCGGCTAAGCCCAAAAAGTTTGAATGAAGTCATGATATGTAATGATTAAAATGGAAGATTTGTCAGAATAAAGGACGTAGGAAGAATCCAGTCTTTGACATGGACCTCCATTCGGGTTTTCTGTGAAAATTGTACTGATCATTGGGAGCCCACTAGTCTTCCTCTTCATCGCCAAATCCAAAACTAAATCCCGTCGAAGCACCTTCAACGAGACTATCCCAAACCTCGTTTCTCTTCACCTCTTTTGGCTCGTTTTTCCTGGATTCCTTCTCTAAAACTGCCAGTTCCAATTGGGCTTTGGTGAGAGCCGCTTCCAACCCGTTGGCTATGAGAAGTTCTTCAAACAACTCCAGCACGGGTAAAGAGAAATCAGTCAGAACTCCGCAATCCTCGTTATTGTCACTGGTCTTCGATTCCAAGAAGTTTTCAAAAGTTCTGCGTTTGTTCTCGGCAATTTCTCTCGTATCCAGCAGATGTCTCACACTCTTACGAACGTCTGCTCCGTGAAAGCCTGACACCTGTTGCGGTTTGTTCTTCAAAAAATTCAACGCATGTGCCAACTTTGGGGTCGGCACAAAGTTCTGTGTGAGTGCCACACTGTCGTCCAGATTTATCACGCTGTGCCACCATCCTGCAGGAACGTACATGCATTCCCCCGGAAAGGTAATTCCGATCTGGCACAGACCCTTCTCGCATAGCTTTACACAGTCGTTGAAAAAACCACCGACGACCCATTCTGCTAGTCCAATGGGTGAAGTCACTTCATTCTCTTCTCTATCTGTGGAAACACCTGGAGGGACCACATCGTGCGGAAGCATGTGCCAGAGTTTGCGGCCTGTAAGTGCGGCGTTCCATGCACTCGTATGGTTTGGATCTTTGTGGAAGGTGGAGCCGGAACCAGCAGGTCCAATAATGATCCACGCATAATCTGGTCTGCACTCAATGCCCTGTTTGTTGAATACCTCAAAGAGATCGTCCTGAGAGAACCTGGGTACGGCGTACTCCTTACGTAGCACCTTCATAGCTTCACTCGAACAATCAAAAAGATAGAGCGGAGACTCATCTGCATTTTTCCGACAATATTGAGCATACACTGCCAAAGGCCATTTGGCAGATTCTTGGCGGAATTTCACATCTGGAAACCGATTTTTCAGGTAATCAAGATCCCAGTTGGGCCAGTCAAAGGATGGACAGATGAACGGAGTATCGTGGAATTCTGCGGCAAAAAGCGTCGGGCTCATATCTTTAACTCGTGTTATCCTTCCCTTCTGTATGCTCACATGTTCATCGGTCAGTCTGAAAAGTTCCCGGTCCTGTGTCTGTTCGGCTATCAGACTTTGAAAAATCTCCGCATAGCTCACCTGGGAACATTGAAATGGCCTATACAACACATCTGAACAAACTAAATTTTGGCCACAGAGTATGGTCACTTCTTCTTCGGCGTCGATACCCAAAATCGTCTTTCTCCAGCTCCCTTTCCACTCTTGAAGCTCCCATGGATTCCGCGAATACATGTTTCTCCAGAGCTCCTCCGTGTAAGTGTAGGCATATAGGATTCTGGAGGCGTGGCCTAACCGCATAAGATCCAGCGGATCTTCCACCATCCCCAGAATATTCATTATGATTTCATCTGGCAAGAGATGCCACAATCCCATCAGTTCAATCCTCTTTTTCTGGATGCTGGGGTCCAGAGAAGCCGCCAGACTGTTACCCAATGGTCTCACTCCCAGCGGGTGTGAGTACATCGTGAACCGTGAAGTGGTCACAGCTGATGCCTTCCCCACTTTCCTTCTCTTTACCTGAGTCATATATGTGTTGTGTTGCTGAGAAGCAGTGGATACTACTCAGCACCTGTTCATGCCACAAAAAAATTCTTAGATCGTACGTTAGTAGTGTGAGTATTGATTTGTTGTGCGGCTTAAATATGTATAGCGTTGAGTAGAAAATAACTAGATAAGTTATGGAAATCCGTATGAGGCCTAAAAGTTTTTGGGCTGTCCACTAAAGTACTATGAGGTGTAGCATTTTCAGTTCTGCAGGCCAAGTAGCTTTGGTGGAAGTCCATGACAAGGTTTGGTGTTTTCAAAGTGCAGGCCAACTCTGAGACCTATTTGTGAATGCGCCTGGTAAATTGTCGGAATAGCAGAACAACATGATCGGGACAGCAGCCTTTGTTGTTTTTGTTCAGCATGCGATGCGAGGTCTAATCGTAGTCATGCAAGCCGGCGCCTGCTTTGCATGAAAAACTGGAGAAGTACAGATAAGTGGGCTGACAAGCGCAAGTGGACTAGCAGGTGGACTAGCAGGTGGGCTAGCAGGTGGGCTAGCAGGTGGGCTAAAATGTTCAGGAAGGTATTGGTACAAACAACTGGGCTAAAAATCATTCCAATGCAGCATTTACTCTCCAAATGAATTATCGGTACCGGCCTTCTCATTGGGCGTCCTTGGCCTTCTGCTTGGTCTTCTTTCCCTTCTTCTTTTTCTTAGGCTTTTCCTGGTGTTCAAGTCTCTCGATCTGTTGGTATTGGAACAAGGGTTTTCTAAAAGCTTTTTGCTTGGTGAAAGTAGACACGAGATTGGCGTACTTCTCCTTCATTTCGGCGTCCATCTTTGGGGTATGTGGGCTTCCCACTGCCTTTTCACGCTCATGTAACATCGTGACATCATGGGTGAGATAAAACTCCTTGAAAATTCCTTCATCATCAAGCAATTGCAAGACCTGGGCATCGCTTAGGTTCTCAATCTCGTCGATCATCGCATCCACGTTGACCTTAGTTACGTCTCCTTCCCTTGTGAGCAACTCGTCTTTCTTGTCTTCCAATAAAGACAGCAATTTCGCCTCACGGATCCAAAGACGAAGATGCTTCACATAGAAATGGCCGTCATAATAGGGGTAATCAACAGCCTTTTTAGAATACTCAATCTCCATCGTTCCCTTGACATCGCGAGGAATAAGCATTGGTACTCCCTCATAAAGAGAGTATCTCAGAGGAGAAATCTCACTGATGTGGTAGAACTGGGGCTCACGACAATTGTAGATCTCTTTTGCGTCAAGGGCTTTGATGGATGTCTTCGACTCCTTTCCCAAAAGAGGTAAATATCTTTTTGGCTTAGGCTCTTTGGTTTTGGCCAATCCGGTGATGTCAATGTAAAGACCGGTATCCACGTCAATGAATCTAGCGTCGATATTGTTCATCTTGTTGCCAGCTTCTCTGATTGGAACAAAGGTGTTGACATCAATAAAGAATCTTCCGAATCCCTCGTTCAGATCCTCCACCACAAGCGTCTGGTTATAGTTCTTTGCAAATCTAATGAGCTCCTGGACAGGCATCTGCACATCCTGGTCGATGTCATAGGGGAAAGACATTCCACCCCAGTACCATGCAAGCAAGCCTCCGTGGGTCAACCAGGAAACAATTCCACGCTGATATTGGAAACGGAACCAGTTCCTGACCAGTCTATGGAGCACGATCTTCTCTCGTTCTCTCATTTCTTCCAAGGTGAATCCCTCTTTTGCGTACTTGAGTCTTCCGTCGAAAAACCTCCATTCGTAGTGCCAGCCAGTGTCATCTGGGTTCTCCTTCGTCTTATGAGTGAGCCTGGCCAAATGGAAGTAGCGAGGCATGGTCTGTGCGTTGAACTTCTTGGAATGCAGGAGAGCCTCGTAGTAGCTATATTCGTGAACTGAGAGAGAGAGCTCTTTGAACTTGGAGTTTTCCACATATCCCTGCGAACTCAACTTCCTAATGTCAGACATACGTCCTTGGTACACCTCCACCTCGTTGTCAAAATCCTTTTGGGAGACGTGGAAAGTCTTGGGGTCCAGACTGAATTCGTAGCCGTTGTTCTGGAGCATGTGGTCGAAGTCCACACCATCAGTGTTCAACCGGGGCGGTCTTGGGTAAACGCTGTCCAACAATTTTTGAAACTCCTTTGCTGGATCCAGAGTTATCTCTGTGTCTTCAGTCACCTTGATTTTGTTGTCTGACGCATATTTGATCAGAAAAGACGTCAAAGCCTCTCTCCTTCTTTGGGCGTTGACATTGACTTCATATGAGCCGTTTGGAGCGAGGAATATCACATTGAACGGTCTTGGAGAGAATGTCAGCAAGTGGCTCTTTCCCATGATCAATCTGGCTTCCTCGGTAAAGGGCTCGTCCATTCCGTCTATTACAGTAAGTCCAGGGAGCTCTTCCAAAGTCGAAACACCGATACGCTTGAGACTGGTCAGTGGTATGTCTTTCGAATCGACACAGTAATCGGTTCTCGATACACGGCCATTCCATGCCTGGGAGTTGAGCCACTCACAGGTTGGTTTTTGGGCTTCTGGGAGCGCTATGTAGCGATTGAGATAAGTGAGGTCGACCCAGTCGCTCCAGGTAAAAGGAACAGAAATGGCTACCTTCTCTGATTTAGGAACATTTGTAGGGTTCTTCTTCTCGAACTCAGTCCGGATATAATGAAGATAGAGGGCCAGTGTAACCCTAATGTCGAACTTCAACGGCTTAGGCGAGGAAACCTCGTCTACTCTGGTGGCCGCTCTCTTGAGAAGAGCTGGTTTTCCATCAACTGCGACTTCCAGTTTTTTATCTTCAGCTGGCTTTGTGTCCTCGGACTGCTTGGAGTCCCCTCCCATGCCAAGGTGATCAAGCTTTGGGGGCGTCTTGCCTTTTGGAATAGCAGGCTTACCTTTGCCGTTCTTCTTATCGCGAAACTCAACGTAATCGCCAAATTTGACCTTCACCTCCGTCTGCTTCACGTCTGTATCTAACAGCCAGTTCTGGCCCTTGGTAAAATCCACAGTTTGCAATTTCTTTACCAATTCTTTTTCAAGAGAGGTCTTGATCAACGTGATCTGTCCAGCCTCACCATACTTGACGGAGGCATTTTCGCCTGTGATTAGTGAAATGAGCGGCTTTGCAATATGCTTTTGTGCTCCCAAGACAACGTCCTCAATCTCCGTGCCAGAGTACTGAAACATCAAAAATATCACAAACGAAACGTTGCAGATGACTGAGGCATACAGGATGAGACGCGTATGTTTGGCCCCAATGGATGCCATCCATTGCGCAATTCCACCTGAAAGCAGCTTCATGTTTCAGTCAAAGCTCGAAGCCAGTCAAATGCAAAAAGTGCAAGAAAAAAACGAGTGCAAGTGGGTACAGGGGGGCTTGTTCAAGTCCTCAGGATGCTGCTAAACGAAACTGATACCTGAAATGCCCTGAAAAGAAAATGAACCACGTGACTCCAGTGGAATAATAAACGTCCGTATGATAGCTCTCCTCTAAGTCTCCTACTGAACAAAGAAACCAAAGGCGAAAGAACAGATCGTTGGCCAAAAACCTGAGTTGCGCTTAGTTTTAAAACTTTAGAGCAGTTGTCGATCCATGTGTCGTGTGCCAAACCAAACTGATGCGGCTGGGGAATTGAGAATGAAAAGTTGTTAGCACATGAGTTCAAAATGGTTAAATTGATTGATGAAAATGATTTAGCCATGATATTAAGGTTTTGGAATAGTGACGACAGTTTTTTGGAGGTTTTTGGTGTTTTTGGGGTGATCAAAATCAGACCAATAGGGTAGACCGTTAACTATGTAGTCAGCACCAAGTAGAACTGGAATATTGTTGTTAATTTCTACGGCGACTGATTGCGACGACTGATTATTGTTGGCGGGATAATGAATCTGTCACAGTTAGGAACCCAGAATACCTGAGTCTATTTAGCCCCTTTTTTACGAAAATCTCAAATTTTTCAAGTTTTTAGCTCATTCACTTAGAACCATTACACTTTCCTAAAACATTTATAATCATCCTAGACTATACGCTTTTAGCCATATATATACAGGTTGTTCAGAATTCTGCTCCGAGTTACCATCTCAGAGCCCCACTTATTCAACTGGGAGCGTTTTTGGGCGTCTCAACAAATACTCCTTCTTCCTCAGCTTCTCCTGCTCAGAGCTCTCCAACTTGCCTGGATAAAGCACCTTCTCATCAAGTGGATTAGCAAAATCCTCGACATATTGCTCACCCTCCTTCTTAGCAGCCTCGTCTTTCCAATATCTCCTGATCTGGCCGACACAGTGCATACATAGGGCGTGAGAGCGTTTGTAGTTTCCACAGGCAGGGCATCTGTTCAAGTGATGGAGCAGTTTGATCTGCTTGCTTCCGGGGGCATAAAGCCTCTGTCTTCTCTTCATGTGCGATGTCTTCTTTTTTGGCGCAGCCAAAAGGATCCCGTTGTCGTGGAAGAAGGAAGGTTCCACTCCATTCAATGAGACGTCTTGGGCCGGCATAGCCACTGGCAGACCGATGTGTATTGAAGGGATTCGAGCTAGCGCCTCGCCCAGCGTGCCTAGCAGCTGAGCCAGAGGGTGCCTCGCGTTTATGCTAAGAGATGCCATTTTTTGTGCCAGATTTG
Source organism: Kuraishia capsulata CBS 1993 (assembly GCF_000576695.1). NCBI lineage: Eukaryota > Fungi > Ascomycota > Pichiomycetes > Pichiales > Pichiaceae > Kuraishia > Kuraishia capsulata. The sequence goes on from NW_019172955.1 coordinate 554,272, forward strand.
AGGTGCTGTGGTTGCATGTAAAGCATCTCCAGTCTTCCATCGAAATTTTGTCTAGAGAGGCCGAAGCAAAGACGGCACCAGGATCGTGGACGGAATGATGCATATGCTTTTGGTAAGGGCACGTCAACGCGTCTGAAGAATCGAAAAGATAGTGCGCTAGCTAACTTCACGAGACGCCAAATCATTCTCCCATTTCACAATAAAACACACGTCTCTTCTTCTCGATCAAACAAGACAAACGCACCACAAACGCAATTTTCAAGCGCCAAATTCAAAAATGTCTGCCACGTTCGAGCCCAGAAATTACGTTGGTTTTGACACGATTACCACCCAAATCGAAACGCGTTTGCTGAAGCGCGGCTTCCAGTTCAACGTGATGTGTGTTGGTCACTCCGGATTGGGAAAGACCACCCTTGTTAACACCCTTTTCGCCTCGCATCTGGCAGAATCTAGTGGTCGCAAGACAATTTATGACCCGATCGAAAAGACGCCGGAGATCAAGATCACCAGTCACACCCTTCTAGAAAACAACGTCAAGCTCAACCTCAACATCATCGACACTCCCGGCTTTGGAGACCAGGTCAACAACGAACGGTGCTGGGAGCCACTGGTGAAGTACATAAAGGAGCAGCATTCTCAATACTTGCGCCGGGAGCTGACAGCTCAGCGTGAGCGGTTCATCCAGGACACGAGAGTGCACTGTATCCTGTACTTCATCCAGCCAAACGGCCTGGGATTGCGCCCATTGGACGTTCAGGTGCTCAAGAGACTTACCGAGATTGCAAATGTTGTTCCGATCATTGCAAAGGCCGATTCGCTGACCATGGAGGAGCGCACAAAGTTCAAGAAGGTGCTTCAGGACGAATTCGCCTACCACCAGTTCAAGATGTTTCCCTATGACGATGAATCGCTTACTGAGGAGGAGCAACAGTTGAATGACGATATTCGCTCTCTACTGCCTTTTGCAGTTGTTGGCTCTGAGAAGGAGCTGACAGTCAACGGAGAGACGATCCGCGGCCGCAGAACCAGATGGGGAACTATCAACATCGAGGACATCACCCAGTGCGAGTTTGTGTACTTGCGCGACTTCCTGACGAGGACACATCTTCATGACCTGATTGAAACTACCTCATTGGTCCACTATGAGTCGTACAGGTCCAAGCAGCTGATTGCTTTGAAGGAGAATGCGGCCAATGGCGCCAGAGCCTCGACGGTTTCCCAGACGAATGGATATCGTTGATTGGGTTTCTAGTTTTCTCTTGCTCTTAACAACAACTATACTGTGATGAGGATGTAGACGAATTGTAGGACATGACTGGTGACAGGTGTGTTAAGGTACACAGACTTGGCCATATTACATTTGGTTTATAGCTCTGAGTCATGGTTGCAACCTAATGGACTTAACTTCTAGTCTTGAATGATAGTATTAAATCCTAGTCTATATTCATGGTCTCTGATTCTAACCTCATATCATAGGTCTCCTGGTCCGATTTTACCGTCTGACCTCACTACTGTTACATCTTGGTGAGTCTCAACGGTCCTCCGGGAAATATCTGGTAGCTGGAACTTTGTGCGCATCCCATGGAAACTGTTTCTCTGGCTCTACCTTATCATCGTTTACCTCGTACGCTTCAACCAATTCTTTGGGAGGGTTCAATTCAAGAACACCAGGAGTATAACCACTGGTCTCTTCACGATCCCACTCATTCACATGCTTGTCAAGACTCAAATTCCAGGCCTCTCCTAGCGTTTTGTCGACCGTAGTAGTTAACAGTCCCTCTGGCAACTCCGTATCCACACCCGAAGAAGCAGTAAAAACCGCGGCCGCCCGCTCACCGAAATAATGCGTATCAAACGTATCCCACCACGCCGCATAGAAAGGGCGGGAGGAGTCCGGGTACCCACACGTCTCGAACGCACGGGACTCCCATGGCTTCTGACTGCCTATAAAGTGAAAAGCCCGCACCTTGGAGGCATTTGCCAATAATGCAGGTAAATATTCATATTGGGATGAAGCCTGCTGTGTGACATTGTAGCAGAAACTGAGTCGATTCCAGTCGGGGAAAACCGTGTTGAAAAGTCCCTGATCTCCACCATCGAAAGACGAACCTTCTTTGGCTGCTTCGTTGATGAGCTCGTCATAAGTGGCTGCGTGCGGCTTCAACACCAAGACGCCAGAATTGAAATAATCTGGCCATCCCGAGTCAGGCGCCGCAAGAACATCCCCAGGCCCCAACTCTTCCTCAAACAGCAAGTCCAGCGATTGGACTGGAACCACGTCGGCGTCCAGATAAACAACCTTGCTGAAGGGCAAGTTCCAGAGATGACACTTGGTTAGCGTATCTTCGAGATCGGGCCGCCCCAAAAGGTGCAGATTGGGTATATCTTTGGATATAATTCGTGGCACTAACACAACACTGTCATAGACTTCTGCAAGCAGTTGGCGACTGCTTTTGGAGACGTTATCAGATACCAGTACCACGAGGCTGCACGGGGCTGAGGACAGAAGTGCAAGTCTGCGCCCCAGCACCAGTGCACCTGGGAGATACGAGTCTGACGTAAGCAATGTGGCGTATGCGTTGGCGCTCATTGCGGTATATGCTTTTATTATAACAAAGCAAGAAAGAATTGGGTACAGAGAAAGCTACGAGGAACACATGAAACGAAACATGGGGATGCAGTATCGGAGTGCACATGCCAAAAAAAGGCGGTGCCTAAATCGATTTCGAGCCGTTTGCACACATATTCTACGTGCCCAGATCAAAGCATCTGCAGTCACGTGACATCATACACCCTATTGTCTCGGATAAGACTTTTCATTGGGGTTGAGATCGTGATCTCTGATCTGCCAGGGTTGGTAGCGGTGTGCGGGGTATGAGAAGCGTTCCTCGAGCTCTAAAAACCGAGGCTGAGGAGGGATTTGTTGAGGAGGCTGTTGCAGAGGTTGTTGGGGCTGCTGTAGCACCGAAGACTGTGACCGACTACTAGCATCGTTCGGATCCTTACCATTCAGCCTAAGCAGCTCACGATAGTACCTCTCGTCAACTCCGAAGGTCTCAGGGTTGGTAGAAAACAGTCGCGCTACCGTGGCACGTAGATATCTCTCATCGAAGGCCTTATCCGTTCGCTTATTGAGTTCCTTGGTCAGATACTCCCATTTGGCAGACTCGCCATGGTCTAGCAAAGACTGTAACACCAATATGTCTTGGGTAGAGTAATCCGAATTGGTTCCACCCTGTTGGCCAATCAGCACCTGATAACGGTTTCGAGCAGTTAAGTAGTTTCCAACACCTGTAGCCTCTGCAATTTCAACCCACGAATGGCCTTCCTGCTTGAGACGCACTATCAGTTCATCTTGCTCCCTCGAGAACTTTGACCGCCTGCGCGACCGCTTGAGGGGCACAGGGTCTAATGCTCGAGGATTAGGCGACTGATAGGCCAACGGCGGCTGCACCACCTCCTTGTGGATTTTCTCGGCCAAACTCGATCGTTCGGGGAAATGTGGTTGCAGACCTTGCGGAAGGCCTTGGACAGGTTGCGATTGCGGTAGCAGCTGGGACTGCATGATCGGAGGCTGTTGGAATTGTTGATGCAATTGTTGATGCAATTGTTGCGGCTGGTGCAGCAGCTGTTGCTGTTGTTGATGTTGTTGCTGTTGTTGCTGTTGTTGCTGTTGTTGTTGTGGTTGATGCTGCTGGTGCTGCTGGTGCTGCTGGTGCTGCGGGTAGTACCCCAACGCGTGGTTCTGGGAATTAGAGTACATCGGCAGTCCGATCTGAGCCGGCGTCGGCAGCAATCTTTTTTGTTTGTCAAGCCCGTCTGATGCCATCAAAAGGTAGAAGGTGATGAAAAAACGGGTGAGTGAAGCAGAGAGAAAGCGAAAAGAAAATGGAAAGAGAAGCAGAAGCAGAAAGCAGAAAAGCAGCAAGCGAGCCAAGGGATAATATCACAATCACCGGCAATCACTAGTAACAAATTGGTGGCGCGGAATCTCAGAAAGCTCCTCGAAAACAGCTATGAAAACAGCCCTTAGATCGGTTTTCCAATAACTTCCGAATACCAACGACCAAAGGGGCACCTAGAGACTGAAAGAACAAGCGTTCCCAATCGATCAAAAAAAACCCGTAAAATGAGAGCAGATGAAACCAGCAAAACCAAAAATCGCAGAATAAACTGGAAAAGTTATCGGGCAAAGTTTACTGAGGAAGAGAGGAATCCTCAAAAACTCCGCAAGGGATACTGCGAAAGGCAAATTCACCAGCAAAACGCCAAAGTCCGAGAACGAAGCAACGCACGCACAGGATCAAATATGCAAAGAAGTACGTAGTCGGGAGTCTCCGCAAATCTGGCAAATATTCGCAGTTTCCGCCGTGCTCGCACAGATTCGGCACGTCTGTCTGGAACAAATTCCTCGTTAATGCAAAAGGTGCGACGCACATTGTTCAGCGAGTTAGCAGCCCGGAAGCGGGTTCTGGCGTGACGTTGGCGCACATCGATCGAGGGTTTATTGAGCTTTTCGGCTAAGGACACCCTGAGACACGGAACTACTTGTATAATATTCGGGGTCAGCCGTTCTATTTCTCTAAAGTGGCGTTATTATTCTTTATTGGTCAATCCAAAAAAAAGCTTTAATTCTTGCTTATTTGTAGACCTTATTGGCCCACCTTCTATATCCTTTCCGCCCGTAAAATGCCAACTGCACGTGGGGAGTCACACCACTCACCTGCTGTTGAGTAACGTTTTGACTATGCCCAGTTTTGGATACTATTTGGACCAGCCTGCGGCATTTGTCACCTCGACTGCAGCGCGCGGCAGCGTCGCCGTGGATTTAGCGCTGCAAAGACAGGTGGGTGCGCCACTACCCAGAAGTCTTCGCAGCACAGCTCGCCACATCATCGTCAGTTTGTCGGTGTAACAGCGTGCACTGCAGAAAAGGGTTCAGAAGGGTTCCAAGCCGGAGAATAGTTTACGGCCGAGAAATTTGGGGTTTGGGATAGATCTTACATTCCGAGTCCCTTGTGGTGCTGACAGTCTTGAATGCTTCTTGTGCCTCTTCTCCTCTACCAGTTCCACCGGCTCTCCCGCGGTGTTTTTAGCGGTCTTTAACGCTCCCTGATCTAGACTTTTATATCCGAATATCGCCGCTGCCAAAACTCAACGGCCACGCACGTCTCCCCTCTTTCTACCGAGCCACGTGACCGCGGCCGTTTGCCGTGCCCAAAACAGATTCTTCCACTTCCTCGAAAAAGCCCGGGCATATCAAGGGAATTTTACCGGGAAGTCTGATTGGGCTTAGTGCTCTTCCTCCAGCAGAGATGTCAGACGATCGAAAACGTACTAAAAGAGCTTGTGACCTGTGCAATCAGAAGCGTGTCAAATGTGATGGCGAGCTGCCTGTTTGCCGCCAATGCCAGCGCTCCGGGTCTATATGCTCGTACAACCGTGAGGAGAAGAAGCGAGGTAGGGCCAGTGCCCGCTACCCAAAGACTATTATCCGTCGCAAACCTACTAAGCGTGAACTTCAGTTGCGGCTGCGACCAGTTACAAACAGCATAGAATTGCCCGATTTATCGGAATGCCGGTACCGTCTTCTCGGGCCTTTCTTATCGGAAATCACAGCATTGGGGATCTCTGTTCGATTGGCTTGCGATCTCTACGAGCATTACTTCTCACAGCCTCCATTGTATTCAATAGGTCCAATTTTGAGACCACGGAGATGGCTTGTGCCAATGGGCGAAACCGGCCCAACTGCAAAACCAGACCCTGATCCACGCTACGGAGGCACTACTTTACAATTGATTCTCGCCATTTTGTTGACTAGCCTATGTGATATTGGCCATCCTTTTTTCCTTGGGGCTATCAAGAGAGACATGCTTTCGGCTTGCTACCAACGCATTCTGGAACTGCTGCCAGTGGAACAGAGCTTGTCGCACACGACAGCCAAATCCGACCAATTTGACGATGTCGTTGTCTTCGCAATGCTAAGCGGTACGGCTCCATTGATCACTCGTCCGCACGATTCACTGGAGTGGGCCGAGCTTGGATGCCGTACCGCACTTCGCTTGAGGATCAACCACGAATTGCCTCAGCTAGAATCCATTTCAGAGGAAGACCGTGAAGAACGCAGACGCGCATGGTGGTGCCTGGTCGTCACAGCGAACTATCTCGGCGGAGTTTTCAATACCCGTCCTGCTGTAGACGAATCCCAATCGACTCAGCTCTACCGTCCATGCGCCCAGGATCTTTGGATTGATTCCAAAGCCGCATTAATACCGGCATCACTTGATCCAAAGCGTTTGCGTGGGTTAGACCTGGCCATTCAAGACGGGGTCTACGGCTGGCTGTTGCCGTTTGCAATTGTCCTCGGCAGAATTGACTGTTTAGCAGCCGATCGCTTTGAGAACCCTGACACTCTGGTGGATCCGATGGCCCAGTCGCGCTGCATCCAGCAGCTGGCGATTCTCGAGTCCACATTGATTGCTGCTCATGATTCCGGCAGGGTTTGTGAGATGGACTATTTGATGTGCCAACTCTACACCACCATCACCTACAATGCTGCGCGTCGTTCAAGACTCTGGGACCCACAGGAGGTTTTTGAACACCCTTTCCCAATAGACGAACTTGACGACAAGAGCTGGTTGTTTGCTGCTATTGATATTCTCAATAAGATTTACACAGCGAACCCCACAATGCGCGAGCAGTCGCTGACGCGCGGCTTTTTCCTCTTCATGTTAGGCATTGAGCTTCTTGCCTGTGTGGATTCGGTAGCGTCTGTTGCGCTTGCCAAGACGGAGCGTGTTACTCGACTGCGTTTTGCTGCGAACCTCGCGATGCGCACAATGGAGAGTCTCAACGCGTACATCACCACCGATTATCTGCGTCTTTTAGTGACATATATGCGAGACTCGTTGCGTGATCTCGACAACCTTGTACTCCTGAACGACTACGATGAGGAGTTGGCCAAAAACCGCGCGCGTCGCAAGCATGGCATCAGTGTCTTTTCGTGGCGTGAAGGCGGCACAGGTATTTCCATCTGAAAAGGTGACGCCCAAAGCAGTGCAAGATGTGATGGGCTATAAGATGCATTTTTCTCACAAAGGGAAACTCTCAAGGCGATTAGTTTCCGACCGCCTGTTCTCGCTGGACAATTAGGTTTACCTTTCCATTTCTTCAAAAGTACCACGTGCTTATTGCTAATCACTTACGCAATCTTTCATGTTCAACCCTTGCTATCTATTATGTCGATGTGGATCGACTATTTGTATCTTCAACAAAATAATTTCGAACGATGATGGCTGCATTCTGGTAGAACCAACCACTGGCTGAAGTCAATGGAATGATCTAGCCAGCAGAAGAATGAGCCTTTTCAACCTATTTTTCCATCCAGGCATCCATCAACCTTCCACCCAGTCTCCTCTTTTTGCAACTGTCTGACTTTTCCGATCAATCGGTAGTCTTCACAGTTGTCTTTATGATCTTGTCCTTTCCCTCAATAATTTCTTCGTTTTGCTTCTCCACCTTAGTAGTACTCTCGTCATTGTTCGCTTCAGTCTTGCTGATATTTTCGTGATCAGTCTCGCAATCTTCCTCTTCTCCGTTCTCCCCCTCCCCACTCTCCTCATCACTCTCATACGATATTGAATCTAGCCCCATATAAACCAACATCAGTTTTTTGTCGCTATCGCTCTGAAACAAACTCGCCTGTCTCTCAGAATCCATATCGTTGCACAATTCGCGTGCCTTGTCTCGACACCTCTCGAAGTTAAAAGCGGGTCCCAAATCCGAGCTGATCCGCTTCCACCGCGTGTCCCAGTCACGCTTAATCATATAAACAAGCCGTGCTTCGTCAGCCGGAGTCCAAACCTCATTCCTGGGTTTGTGGGTACGCAGATACCGCATCTGCACAGCCTGCCACGAGTGCGTTTTTCCAATCAAACGCGCAATGTACTTCCACGAGAAGTTGAGCTCTTCTTTATAGTGCACAAGTAGTTCATCTTCTTCGGGGGTCCAAGTGGAAAGACCCGTCCTGCGGTATCGTGGCATCCGCGACCAATTTTCGTGCACAGAGGGAGCCTTTTCATCCTCCGTGAGTACAGGTTCTCCTTCTGGGTTCGGGTCTTTAACAGGTTTACTGTGCTTGGTAATTTTCGTCTCTTTAGCAGATCTGGTGGTTTTGGCCCTGCTCGTCTCTTTGACGTCCTTCTTTTTGGGCTTGGGCCCCGGCTTCTTCCGTTTACGCGGAGATTCATCGTCCTCTTGCAAATCTAACTTCGCAGGCATCTTGCGAGCTCGAGTCTGGAAATGCTCATCCAAATCAGCATCCTGGCCCATTGAAGATGGCACCTGGCTTTTGCTCGGCGAAGGAAGAGGCGGAAGGGGTAATTCTGGTGGTCTCGGCGCCACAAGCATCGATTTCGATCTAGCCATTGCTTGTAGTGTGTTGTAGGAGGGTTCTGCAGAAGCGGGAATTTCAGTGTGCACGATATATTCACGTAGTCCCAGCAAATTGGACAGCTTCCAAAAAGGAACAGGACGAACAGATTGTTTGTGGAGAAAAACAAGAAGGAGTATACGAGATGGACGAAACACAACACCACAAGGCAGGTGTTGTATCGAGAGGGAAGATGGGTTACCCGGACGTCAAAGGAGGGTACACAATTACGCATGTCCTGCGGCATTTGAACTCTGTATGGAGAATAAAGTACCTTATAAACTGTTATTATGATTTTGTTGATCAATTATACGACATTAAAGACATGACACATACACGTAGAATATGCGGGCCATATGTAGTTACTCTGTGGGATGTCGCACGGTGAATTGGTGCCACATACGCTGCTGCCTTTGTGGTGCGCCGTCTGGTCCATGCCATCATAAAATCGACACCCTGTATATTTGTATCGCCGGTATCATGTATCACGTATCACATAGCCTCTATCCTCCTCTCTCCCTCAAGTCCTCCTCGCAATCCGCGCAGATTGTCCAGAACGCATCTTCTCCATCATCCGTGAGTTAGCACTCGGCTGCCTTCCCGGAGTGGAACCTGTCGGTCTGGTGGAAATGTTGAGATGGCCCATCGATTGAGCAATTGATATTGGTGGCCGGCGCTGAACGGGCTCAGTGTTGGTAGCGCTGGCTGAACGGCCGGCTTGCGGCTGCTCATATTTCTGCGTGGGTTGAGGCGCTTGTTGGTAGGATTGTTGCTGAGAATTTTGCGATCGAGATGGTGATTGTGTTTGCGATTGCAAATGCGCTTGATGTTGGTGAGCTCTGCGAGGAGCCAACCACTCTGGAGGCATCTGACCATGCTCTTCATAGTACCTTAACATGGCCTTATGGACAGCAGTAGACTGTTCCGAATCGCCATCCTCCTCCGAGGACGACATTATTTTCGTCGCATTCTTGACTTTCCCCCACACTCTGTCCATTTTAACCGGTGGATTCGCTGGCTTCGAGTTGAAAGGAAGACTCAGAGGACTACTGTACGCACACAAGTTGGAATGTATGTTGGAGTTAGCAATCTCCATTGGTTGGTACACTAAGATAACACTCAGATTTGCGGCGGACGAAAAGCTCAAATTGAGATCAAAATGGTTATTGAATTTCAAGCAATATTGTTCCGAATAAGCAGTTTATGAAATCATGATAATATAAACACCTCTAGTCACCACGAGTTGTGCCTGAAGGCATCTTATGGTGCACTAGCACAACCCATGTGTTTCTCCTCAACGGGACTGCTTTTGGCCAAGTCGGCCTTGAAATACATATTTCTACAATTCAGACAAAGAACGATAATTTCAATCGCTCGATCTCATAACCTGCCACCAAATCACCACCAAAACCAGCAATCTGGGGCCGTCATGGAGCTCGAACATCATATCTCTTAGCGGCTTATATAATCACAACTGGTTGTAACACGATCATTCCAGTTTCCACAAAACATGTTTAGGCTTCAAGCTTGTCTTGTTCACTTGCTCAATCACCACTTATCACAGAAATAGGTCGAAGTCTTTGCACCTGCAAACACACAATCGCATGCTATGGATTTTACGATTCCGCAAGGCGCGGACCGACATCTGGAAGAACAAGTCATCCAACTGATCAAGGACTATCAAGATGGGTACCTTACAGAGAAGGGCTATGTGAGCAAACGCTCTTCACTGTTGACGTTGGCGCATTCAGCTCCCTACAACCTTGCACCTGTTGTATCCAGTCGATCATTGGCTGTGGTTGGTTCTGCCCAATCTGACGACTTTGGCATGGCTTCTCCATCCAGGACAGATACAAACCTGGCGGACTATCCGACTTCAATGGTTTCAGCACCAAATTACCAGGATTTTGGAGCTCTCAATGGAACACCGCATCTTTCACACACTAGCGACAACTACCTATCCAAAACCAGCTCCCAACAGGGTCGTCTTCAGGAGCTGCAAAGACCTCTAGAGGCCCGTCAGCTACAGGATCTCAACCCCAACGACTCATTTGGCAATCTGCCGTCAATTCTGAGACATAGAGGAGTGACATATGCACGAGAAGTTGCCATAGCGCTTGTTGATGCACGCGGAAAAGAGATTCAGAGCATTACGTGGGAGAAGTTATATCTCAAGAGTGAGAAGATAGCCCAGCAAATTCGCGACAAATCAGGTCTTTATCGCGGAGATCGAGTTTGTTTGGTGTATCAGAACCACGAGGTTTCAGAGTTTGTTGTTGCTTTATTTGGCTGTTTCTTGGCTGGTGTTGTGGCTGTTCCCATGAGCTCTGGGCTTCCCGTGAAAGACCTAATCAAGATCATGAACGATACCCAAGCACATCTATGTTTGATGTCTGAATCCGTTCAAAAACATTTTGATAAGTACTCCAGCAATACTAACTCGAAGATCGTTTGGCCGAAAGGCGTTGAAATGTGGAAAACCACCGACATGGGAACTTATCAGCCGGCAAAAAACGCGGACCCGCCCGCACTCCAGGTCCCCGATTTGGCCTATATCGAATACTCAAAATCACCAACTGGCGACTTGCGAGGCGTTGTTCTTTCACACAAGACGCTAATGCACCAAATGGGAATGTTCACATCCATTCTCGGTTCCATGCCTGGCTACACCGGGAAGTCCATTAAACGGTCTGATATCTCATACACAAAAGCCAGAAACATTCTTCTTTCAACGCTAGACACGCGACAGAGTATTGGGCTTATTGTGGGTGTTCTATTCACCATTTTTTCTGGAAATTTGCTGATCTGGACTCCCCAACAGACCATGGAGGTTCCAGGCTTGTATGCCCATATCATCACTCGCTACAAAGTGTCAATGCTGCTGTCTGACTATCTTGGAATGAAACAGGTTATCTACAACTACCAGTCATTTCCACAGCTTACACGGACCTACAGCAAGAAGATCAAGGTGGATCTTTCGTGTGTGAGGTGGTGCCTAATCAACGCCGTAACTGTGGATTGTACTTTCCACGAGATGCTGACTGAAAGATGGTTTAAGCCTCTTGGATGTCTCAACTCTAAGTCCATTGTGTGCCCGATGTTGACCCTGAGTGAATTCGGAGGAATGGTGATTTCTATGCGTGATTGGCTAGGAGGAGAGGATAAACTCGGATGTGTGTTCAACAAGTCTTTAACCGAAGAGAGAGATGATGACGAACAGCCCAAAAGTGACGACAGCTATCTCAGCGAAGTTCTGATAGATAGGGCGTCTCTGACCACGAATACCGTCAAGGTTGTTAGTGATAAACCTCCTCCTTCCGGTGACAATGAGGACGGTTCCAAGTACGTTAGGTGCGGTGCTTTTGGATATCCTCTTCCAGACGCGACGTTGGCCATTGTGAATCCAGACACCAATATTCTAAGTCCAGCAATGGAGGTGGGTGAAATTTGGGTCGACACAGATTGCCTGAGTGGTGGTTTTTGGGGACTCAAGAAAGATACCGAGATTGTGTTCCATGCTCGATGCTACGACCATGCCGAAGAAATCGACCGCGATTTTCTAAGAACGGGGCTCTTGGGGTTCATTTATAACGGCAAGGTGTATGTTTTAGGCCCTTATGAAGACAGGCTAAGACAGAAACTGATATTGGATTCCCAGTCACCAAAAGAGACGCTTTTTGCAGAACAGTACCATTTCCATTACGCTTCACATCTGGTGAAGACGCTAGCCAGAAACATCCCTGAAGTCACGGACGCTGCTTTCTTCGATATTGTATTGAACCATGAGTGTGTTCCCATCGCTGTGATAGAATCTACAGCTGGAAAGCCCTCACCTTTGGCAGGCAATTCACAGTCTTTGCAATTGGACCGTGCTGCACTGGATAGAATAGCAGCAAAGGCAATTGATGCCATAGAAGGAGTGCATAATGTGAGGCTTTATTGTGTGATGGTGACTGCCCCAGATGTTTTACCGAGAACGATCCGTTCTGGAAGACTGGAGATTGCGAACACACTTTGCAAGAAGAAGTTCACGGAAGGAACATTGAGTTCTGTGTTTGTGAAATTCAACATGTTGAAATCGCTCTCGCAAATCCAGCAAGGTGATGATATCAAAGGGGGAATATGGTCCCCATATGCCTCCAATCTCAGATCCTCTTCTTTGAGCTATGCCGAGAAGCAATATTCTGGTTTGGACCACAGAGATACGTGCATTGACTCCAGAACCTCGATTCCATTGACTGATTTCAAGAGTCTTCCCGATATACTCAAGTGGAGAGCAAAGCAACAGTCTGACGAACTGGCATTTGCCAGACTGGATAAGATCAACTCCAGAGAACAGAAGCCTTTGAGTTGGAAGAAGCTGGAACAGAGGATCTTCACTGTGGCTTCCTATCTGATGGAGAAGAGACTCGCCAGGACTGGCGACTATGTCATTCTCATGTATTCTCTCTCCGAAGAATATGTGGTGGCATTCTATGCATGCCTGTTTCTGAACATTATTCCAATTCCGATGGGTGCTTTGGATATTCAAAGGCTGGACGAGGATGTTGTTTCATTTGTGGGGGTCTTGAAAGATTACGACGTGAGGATGATTCTTTGCAATGACGAGGTTGAAAACACATTCAAGGTGAAGCAGGTTTCGAATGAGATGAAAAAACGAGCCACGCAGTCGCGTATTACGATTCCAAAGACAAAAAACACCACCAAGCTGAAGAAAAATGCACAATCCGCAAGCGTTATGTATCCCAAAATGGCCAAGTTCAAGGAGTTCTCCCGGAGGAAGACAAATGTTGCAATGATATGGCTGCAATGGACGGCTGATTACTACCAGGTTGGAGTAGAACTCACCAACGAGACGATCATGGGAATGTGCAAGGTTTTGAAAGAAACTTGTCAAATGTCATCTACAATTCCTCTCATTGGATGCGTTCGCCATACATCTGGATTGGGAATGCTGCAGTCTACAATGATGGGCATATTCCTCGGGTGTTCAACCTTTCTGATTGCTCCTTACGACTATTTTACAAGTCCAGGATCTTTCTATCTTGCACTTTCAAGATACAAAGTCAAGGACACATTTGTGACTGACAAGATGTTACAGCATGCTTTCAAGTCTTTCAAGCCCAAGAACTTTGATCTTCCAGATCTGAAAAATCTCATGGTTGGTTGGGACGGAAGACCTGATGCAGAGCTGATGAAAAACTTGAAACCTCACTTTGCCCGAACCAATCTCAGTTCTTTCGCCATGTCGAATCTGTATTACCATGAGTTTAATCCTATGGTGACGACGAGATCGTATCTTGCTTTTGACCCGATCGACCTTTGGCTGGATCCCATGAGCCTTTCTCAGGGATATGTGTCATTGGTTAACCCCAAAGATAATCCTTTGGCTATTCATATCCAGGACTCGGGAATGGTTCCAGTTTGCACTCAGATCGCCATCGTGAACCCTCAAACTTGCCATTTCTGCAAAATAGGCGAGTTTGGTGAGATATGGATCTGTTCAGAGGCTACAGTCTCGGGTTTCACTAACGGCCCCAAGGGCCCCACAGACAAGTTTGTTGCTGCTCAATTCCAGGGAAAAATAAAGGATGGAAACCCTGAGCTTACCTATCTACGAACTGGCGATCTTGGCTTTTTGCACAATATCCAAGGTTCGGTCGCAAATGATGGAACTGTGATGGAATTGCAGCCGCTTTTTGTGCTGGGAAGAATAGCAGATACCATCGAAGTGATGGGATTGCACTATTTTGCCCTTGATATAGAGAGAGCAATAGAGAAGATGGTTCATGACATCCACAAAGAGAGAGTGTGTCTGTTCAGAGCGGGAGATTATACAGTGTTGATTGCCGAGCCACGCAGAACCTCGTCTTTGGCGTCTTTGGTTCCTCTCATTGTGAATACGGTTTTGGGCAAATACGGGTTAATCATTGATATAGTTGGATTCACTGCGCCTGGCAAATTCCCACTTTCAAGACTTGCTACCAAACAGCGTGCGAGGATTGTGGATAGTTGGTTGAAGGGAAATTTGAAAATGGCCGCCGAGTTTGGTGTTAATTATGGTGAGTCCAGTCTCGTGAAGTTGGTGGACAGGATGAAGCAGAAGATGTGAGGTAAAGAAGGTGAAGATTATCAGACAGAATGTATAGCTATAACCGTCTGATTGCGAGTACGATTGCTATCCTAAAACAACTCGAGAAACAATAAGTTGATTCTGGTCTATTATGTAAGTAGCATGACCTAGTAACCGAAACTGGAATTGTCCTGTCCTGTTGGAGGCATCCACTTCATCTCCTCCTAGGACGAATCTGGGCGATTCTCCGTTTTGCAATTGGATTAGCGGGACTTGGAGCTGCATCACCGGCTGGGGCTGCGAATATGGCCGAGGGATCAACGTTAGATGAGCCTGCAAAGTTGAAGTTTGGCGTGGCAGAACGTGAAGGGTTGAACCCTGGAGTGGCTGGCTGCGTGGATTGTACACTGGCAAAGGCACTTCCGTTTGGATTACCAAATAAGCCAGCAGGCTGTGAAGTCTGGGCTCCAAAGTTGAATGCAGATGGCTGGGTTGGGGCAGGAGCAGGAGCAGGAGCAGAGGCAGAAGCAGCCCCAAAGGAAAACCCTGTAGTTGGAGTTTTTGATTCCGTCTTTGAGAAGTTGAACTGATCTGGAGCCCCGAAACTGAACACGGGCTTTGGTGCCTCTGGTTCTGGAGTGGGGCTGGGTTTAGCCGTGGTGGAGTTGCTCACAGAGCCGAACGAGAACGGAGAGGCAGACTTTTCAGGTGCTTTTGCACTCCCAAACCCCGCGAATGGCTGAGAAGTAGCCGTTGATGCTGTTTGTGCTGTTTGTGCGGCTGGCTGTCCGAAGCTGAAAGAAGGAGCTGGATTAGCCCCGAATAAAGACTGCTTTGCAGTATCTGCTTGGGTGGTAACGTCATGGGAGGAACCAAATTTCAAACCTCCAAATCCTTTGGCTTCTGGTGCAGGTAAGCTGGCTGTAGACCCGAAACTGAAGGGTTTTGGTTCTGGTTGCGTCTCTGGCTTTGATGCTTCAGTAGACGTACCGAATTTGAATGGTTTCGGAGCTTCAGCCGGTTTCGAAGAATTTGATGAAAAAAGCGAGGGTTTGTCAGCTTCTTTGGTTGGGGCAGAAGCTCCAAAGACAAACGGCTTTGAGGCTTCAGCAGCAGGCTGAGCAGTATTTGCACCAAAAGTAAACTTGGGTTTCTCACCAGCGTCTTGTCCATTTACCAAAGCAACACTTTTGGGTTCGGAGTTCCCCAAAGCTGCAGGCTGTGAACCAAACGTGAATGGTTTTGTTGTCTCGGCAGGTGTGGCATTATCTTCAGCCGATTTGGCTCCACCGAACACAAGTGAAGATGGCTTCACCTCAGAGTTGCTTGGGGCTCCAAATGAAAACTTTGGTGTGACAGCACCAGTCTCTGGGGTTTTAGTCTCCGGAGCCTTGATCTCTGGAGCTTTGGAGCCAAAAACAAATGGCTTGGAAGCCTCGCTGACGATTGGTTTTTCGGTTTCCTGTGGTTGAGTGGAGTTTAGCAACGAAGGCACAATTGAAGGCGGTGTCTTCGAAGACAGAGCAGGAGCACCAAACGAGAACTTCGGCTTTTTGCTGGGTGCATCGTTTTCTTCTTCCTGGCCATCGGAGACCGCAGAAACAACTGAAGGAGAGCTCTTCGCACCAAAGCTAAAGCTAGCCGGAGCAGCCACTTTCTCCTCGGAAAGTGCTGGCTGACCAAATCCGAATGAAGGAATCGATGATGCAGCTGGTGCCTTTGGCTGGGTTTCTGAATTAGTTGACCCAAAGTTGAACGTGGGAGTAGAACGTTTGGGTTCTTCCTCATCAGCACCATTATTTCTCTTTTGGGTAGTAGTAGTGTTTGAAGAGCCACCGAAACTAAATGAAACAGGCTTATCTTCTGCCTTAGTGAGATCCGTTTGAGTGGTTGCTTCATCAGGAACAGGCGATTTGACTTGTGACTTCACAAAGTCGAACCCCACACTTGGTCCAGCAGACTCAGTAGTCTTTTCCAACGAGTCACCAGCTGTAGTCTTAGAAGGCTTTGTTCTCGGAATATTTGGATTCAGAACATCCAGACGAGTATCAACAGCTCCGGGGAATTTGACCTTGGAGATGGCCGGCTGGTAGGATGCTTTGATAGAGTCGACTGCCAGCTCTGCAGTCGGAACATCGTCTTCTTCATCACTATAAGAAAACTCCCCAGAATAGAATCCCGTCTGCTTCTTGCGCTCTTCGGTAACAGGCTTGGGCTTGGACTCAAACTTGTCAGCAGTTTTGAGAGCTGGTAGGCCTTTCACTGGCGAATGTATGATGTTGGTTTGCTGTAGACTTCTCAATCTATCGCGCTTTTTGAGGTAATCCTGCACTTTTTTTTGCTCTTTAAGTCTCACTAGAAGTGCCCTGTTCATCACGTTGAAGCTGAGAAGCGTTCTTTTGTACTCCTCTTTGACCTTTTGCGGACTTGAATCAAGCGCACTCTTTTTTCTTCTCTTTGGGGCGTTGTCTTCTTCGCCATTCACTTTGACGATCTCAAGAGCTTTACCCGTACCATTTTCGGTCTTCAGATCACCACCAAATTCGACCTCCGCGGCCACTTTTGCCTCACTAGCTTCATTTATCGCACTTTCCAGCACCCTGTTCTGGTCCTTCAAGGCCTTGGCATACGCCTCTAAAACGTCTAAATTCGTCCGAAACTCCGAGGGTTTCGCAATTGCAGTCCCTGCATCAGCGAAAACTTTCTGCTCGATTTTTGGCACTAAAGCAACACTTTTGGATACTATCGGAGTGCTCTGTGCAGGCTCGGGGTCTCTGTGAACTCTCTTATGAGTCGGCAAGAGGGGCTCAACTTTTGCCGGGCTAGCGGGAGTTTTCAGAAAAAAGCCAAAAAGCGTATTCGCCAGCTTTGAGAGCTTCGAAGGTTTCTGGGGCTCGATGGAACCGGATGACAATCTTCTCTTGGTAGACGTCATGATGCGACACTCCAGATTGGATCAAACCACAGATTGTTTGGTATCAACTGAAACACCAAGACGTATCAGTTTCTATGACTCAAGCTATCAGAATAGGAACTCTCTCTTGAATATATGTGGAAATCTCCAGGACAACCGAACCTTGCTTGGTTTCAGTCTTGTTTCTAAAGATGCTTTTTTCAGCACGATTCAAGGTAAACATCTCATCGGTCCGGGTAACTTTTGGGATTCTAAGACTTTGTCTGACGAGTTTGAGACGAGTGTGAAATAGACTACTTTTATAATTATTTTTGGGTATATCGGGTGCGTTTGTGAAATAAAATGCAGCTGATAACTGAAATTCAGTCTCACAAGTCTCAAAAGCCCGAGGACTGGCTGAATGCATTGATTGTGCCGAACATAGAGTGGGTCTGGTCAGAGGATGATTTCTCTAAAACAAAGCCTCAGTATGTTGAGCAGCTACGCTTCAAACAGGGAGCGGAGCTGGTGTTGGAGACTTTGCAAGACTTAGAAAGGGTTGATGATGAATCTAAATTGGAGATTTTGTTGGCTTTGAGCAAATTCAGCAATGCCAACGTTCCATGGTCTTCGAGGGCTCTGCAGGCATTGTCAGCCAGAGTGCTGAAAAATCTGGAATTGGACAATCGGACTGATCTGAATGACCAGCTACTCAAAACTATCATCCAGTCGAAGCTGAGAGCCTTGTCATCCTTGAAATCCGAGTCACGAGTGAGTGCTACTGGTTATAGAAGACAGCAGATCAAGGATGACCTGTTCAAGGGAGTCAAGCCGGTTTTACAAAACCAGTTTTCGTCATCGTTGAACGAGCTTGATCGCTGGAAAATAGAGAACATGTCGTTGCTTTCAACTCTTTATTATGTTTCGCTGGCCGAAAATAAAGAGCTGTTGGTATCCAATTGGGGCATCATACTTCCATTGCTACTGAACTATTTTGATGAGATTGAAGGTCTGGTAAAAGCCGAGTGCTGTCGTATTTTGGGAAATATCATGGTCTGTCTGGACTCAGGCTTGAAGGAAGAGGTCAATTCGAAGGAATACTTCAAAAAAAAAACCAGAAATCATATTATGCAGACTGGTGTTTCAGAAGTCTTTGACGAGTGTCTGCGCCCATGTCTGCTGCAACTTCCAAAGCTGACTCCCCCGGAAAAATCCTACAAGATTCTGTCCGTAGCATATCCAACGCTGTTCATGTTGCTCAAGACTTCATCCTCAAGTTACAAAGAGTTCTGCGAGAAGGTTACGGAGATTATCAATCTGTACTGTCTGGTATCGCTGGACTCTGTGAAGAGCCATTATCGATTGATGGTTTTTCTCATTGACGAACTCAAAAACGAGCTGATTCCTTCTATTGGATCATATGTTCTTCTAAGCATGAGCAAGCTCGTGAGGATGCTACTGGATGTGGTTGATGATCCATTTACTCTGTTCACACCTAACCTACTGCTTGATGCTCTTGATACCCTCCGTCTCATTCTGGAACAGGCACCTCAAAGAGCAGCACATTATAGGTACGATCTTCTTGGAGGACTCATAAAGTTGTGGAGACATCTTGCAAAAGAAGAGCACAATTCACACTCCGACCACATCAGTGTGGGACTACATCTGGTCAAGGTGAAACTTTTGGAGCTTGTAGCGCAAATCGAGCTTTTGTGTGAGAAAGCCCCCGAGTTCGGAAAAGATGTTGAGAATTTGGTTAAGCTTGATCCTTCGCTGAAGATTTTATTGCAGCAATAATAAAATAGGGCAGTTTTTGTCCTTTGCTAGTCAGTTGATCTATGACTTAGTATGACTCGATAATGAATGAAATGAAAGAATTATGAACTCTTCGTATGCCTCACATAAATCCCGCAAGTTCACCTTAACTGGCCAATAGAAACACTTCGAGCCATTAAGCTTTCACGCATTTTGCCCTTCTTGTTTCCTCCCGTACATATATACATATATATGCATATATATTCCCATAATCCACCTAATACCAATGGTAGTGTACCATGCCAAAATCCAACATTACGTCACCGCTGTACTAAAGACATCCACACTCATGTGCCGCAAAGACGCTTCCTACTTTTTCCCATGGATACCGGACAGAATTCCATGAACCGTCTGGTGAAGAAGAACTGGACGTCGGGAGGAGTGAGACGAGGTCATATTCCGAGCAACATTGAGATAAAGGGCCCCGAGGACGTGTCTTCATCCGCGTGCGATTCGGCGTCTGATCCACATCACGCGCGCAAAATGCCACGGTTCGTTACACAAAGCATAGGTGGTAAGTGGGAAAGCGAATGTTGCCGCAAGATATTTAAGATGTGCTAACAAATTTACAGCCTTGGAAACCAAGTATAATCTCATAAACCGTGAGGAGAGACAGAAGCTACGCGAAGCGTCTAGTGAGCCAGGTTCGGAATATTCCTCGGTGATCTCGAGATTGAAGGAGAATTCAAAAAAGAACCGGTATTCAGTAAGTTGATAATCTGGATCTTTTTTTTTATGACAGGAATACTAACTCTTTCAGGACGTGTTGCCCTACGACAGAAACAGAGTCAAATTAGATGTATCACAAGGCCACAGCGATTACATCAATGCCAGCCACGTTAAGGTTGAAACGGACCAAACTGAGGTGAAATCCTATATAGCCTCTCAGGGACCACTTGCTTCTACAATGGCCGCTTTCTGGCAAATGTGCTATAGTGAAACCAAGTCGGACACCATTGTGATAGTGATGGTGACTCCGATTAGCGAGGGTGGTTCTGAAAAGTGCTATAAATACTGGAACGACCAAGGATCGCTAGAAATACCTGCAAATGGAGGTTTTCGTTCATCGCTGCAAATTAACCACGTTTCTTCGCAAAACGTGGAAAACCATTTCATTCTCACCGAACTAGAAGTGGTTCCGGATGATAGGACAATGTCTCCCAAGAGATGCTTTCATCTATACTACTACAATTGGGCTGATTTTTCGGCTCCTTCTTCGTTTGGACCGATAGTCCTTCTTTCGAATATGGCATCTGACCTAAGAAACAGGTCTGATAGAACAGATCCCATTGTCACGCATTGTTCTGCTGGAGTGGGTAGAACTGGGACGTTCATCACATTGGACTACTTGCTTACCAACGGCTCAGGGCTATTGAGCAACTCAATGCAACTGTTTCAAGACGAAGAAAGAAGCAATCTCACGACTCCCAGTCAGGATCAGGATCCTGACCCCATTTTTCAGATCGTTAGACAATTGCGTTCTCAACGTTTAATGATGGTTCAGAGATTCGAGCAGTTCGTGTTTCTATATAAGAGCAGTTTGAGATACTATTTAGATGTGGTCGTGGGCGACAAAGAAGTGTGCCCATGATTGATGAAATAAAACGAGTTTTACAACACTTTTGTCTTGTTTAGTTGGAACTGCCACATTAATAGCGTTGCAGTTGTGGGGGGACCACGACAAAGTTGCACAAAGCCAATTCTAGACTTATTTTCTTTCGAGTTGACGAAACAGGCACAAACCGCTAGTCCTTAATTTGAATGTATCAAGCCTTTCTGGTTGAGACTAAAAATGATTTTGAACCTTCTGGGAGTGTGGAGTTAGAAGAGTTTTACGTTGTCACCAATTACAACAAAGCTTTGGAATTTGTTGACGGCCTTCGTGCTGATTCAAATATGCTTATTAGAGATATAGAGCCTCAGGATCGGCCTCAAAAGGCGAGGGTGTTTTTGATTCTGGAGTCTACATGTGATTTGAGCACTGATTGTCTTGTTAGAGTGTATTCCAACAGTAGTTGGTTGTCAGAGGAGGTATGTGAACGGCAAGCTTTACTGCAATATATACTGCCAGTTGCGCGGTTTTAATATAGTGAAGAGAACTATAACTAACTTTTTACTGAAGCTTTTGAAACGAATTGTTACCGTCAGCAAAACTGGTCAATATTCACTGAAGTTCCTTGTTCAAAGGGGAAAGTTCTACTCGCTGCGAGGGGATTCCTCAATCTCTTTTAAAAAATCTCCACCAATCCCTGGAATCTCAGGAGTTGCTTGTCATGTCCAAAGCACTTGTTTTCAAAGCATCCAAGACTTTGTCAGATTCGCTGGGACGTCTCCATTTTTAGAGCCCCTGGAGAAGATGATCCAACTACAGGCGCCGCACCGAACGCGATATGAGCTCCACCGGCCAAAATCGCCCACAGAAGACTTGATACCAAACCCCCCTGATGAGCAGATCATACACAAGACCGTTGAGCTGTCCATGCCTGCAATTACTAGAATCATTGGAATTAAAGGCAAAAACATCAACTTTATACGCAAGAGCAGTCAGGCCCACGTTAAAGTGTGCAACATCGAGCGTGCTATCAGACTGGCACTTCCACGAGCAGTCATCACTCAACAATTGCTTCTAACAGGTACTCAGCCACAGGTTAAAATGGCCGAAAAACATATCTTCAAGATTCTCAATTCGTATCGCTCAGGCTCTCAACTTCGCTAATGATTGATAGGATTCTGCCAAATAACTGGTGGTCACCGTACCTCTGAGACCGCCTGCGTTGTTTTCAGCATCTCCAAAAACTTTTCAACCCGAAGCGGTGGATTAGATGCGACCAGATTTTTTTTGAAAATTTTCATATTTGCGTTCTCCTTCCTCCTCTTCAGCTTCCAACAACTATACATTTCACACTACAAAAATGGCTGACGGAGTCTTCCCAGGTGCTATCGGTATCGATTTAGGTACTACCTACTCATGTGTCGCTACTTACGACAACGCCGTTGAAATCATTGCCAACGAACAAGGTAACCGTGTTACTCCATCGTTCGTTGCCTTCACCTCTGAGGAGAGATTGATCGGTGATGCTGCCAAGAACCAGGCCGCTTTGAACCCAAAGAACACTGTCTTTGATGCCAAGCGTCTGATTGGTCGTGCTTTTGACGACGAATCCGTCCAGAAGGACATCAAGACCTGGCCATTCAAGGTCATCAACTCGAACGGTAACCCACTGATTGAGGTTGACTACTTGGACGAGACCAAGACCTTCTCCCCTCAAGAGATTTCCTCCATGGTGTTGACCAAGATGAAGGAGATTGCTGAGGCTAAGATTGGCCAAAAGGTTGAGAAGGCTGTTATCACTGTTCCAGCCTACTTCAACGATGCTCAGCGTCAAGCTACCAAGGACGCCGGTGCCATTGCCGGTTTGAACGTCTTGCGTATCATCAACGAGCCAACTGCCGCCGCTATTGCTTACGGTTTGGGTGCTGGTAAGTCCGACAAGGAGAGACACATCTTGATCTTTGACTTGGGTGGAGGAACCTTCGATGTTTCCCTCTTGCATTTGGCTGGTGGTGTCTTCACCGTCAAGGCCACTGCTGGTGACACTCACTTGGGTGGTCAAGATTTCGACACCAACCTGTTGGAGCACTTCAAGGCCGAGTTCAAGAAGAAGACCGGTTTGGACATCTCTGAGGATGCCCGTGCTTTGAGAAGATTGAGAACTGCTTGTGAACGTGCCAAGCGTACCCTTTCTTCTGTTACCCAGACCACCGTTGAGGTTGACTCTCTGTTCGAGGGTGAGGACTTCTCCGCTAACATCACCAGAGCTAGATTCGAGGACATCAACGCTCCGCTCTTCAAGTCCACTTTGGACCCAGTTGAGCAGGTGTTGAAGGACTCCAAGATCGGAAAGACCTCCATTGATGAGGTTGTCTTGGTTGGTGGTTCTACCAGAATCCCAAGAGTCCAGAAGCTTTTGTCTGACTTCTTTGATGGTAAGCAATTGGAGAAATCCATCAACCCAGATGAGGCCGTTGCCTACGGTGCCGCTGTCCAGGGTGCTATCTTGACCGGTCAATCCACTTCTGAGGACACCAAGGACTTGTTGTTGTTGGATGTTATTCCATTGTCTCTCGGTGTTGCCATGCAAGGTAATGTTTTCGCCCCAGTTGTGCCAAGAAACACCACTGTGCCAACCATCAAGCGTAGAACTTTCACCACTGTCGAGGACCACCAGACCACCGTTCAATTCCCAGTCTACCAGGGTGAGCGTGTCAACTGTGTTGAGAACACTCTTTTGGGTGAGTTTGACCTCAAGAACATCCCACCAATGCAAGCCGGTGAGCCAGTCTTGGAGGCCATCTTCGAGGTTGACGCCAACGGAATCTTGAAGGTTACCGCCGTCGAGAAGTCCACCGGACGTTCCGCCAACATTACCATCTCTAACTCTATCGGTCGTCTTTCGAGCTCCGAGATCGAGCAGATGATCAACGATGCCGACAAGTTCAAGAAGACCGACGAGGAATTCTCCAAGAAGCACGAGGCTAAGCAGAGATTGGAATCTTACGTCTCCTCCGTTGAGGCTTCCGTCACTGACCCAGTTTTGTCTGCCAAGATAAAGCGTGGATCTAAGGACAGAATTGAGAACGCTCTGTCTGAGGCTTTGGCCGCTCTTGAGATTGAAGATGCTTCCGCTGACGACTTGAGAAAGGCTGAGTTGAGTCTTAAGCGTGTTGTCACCAAGGCCATGGCCACCCGTTAAGCTGTTTATTGTATCGAAATAAAATCTTTTTGGCTTCATAAAATAATGCTTATATGTTAGTGAACAGTAGTGAAGAGGAAAGATGATCTTTATTTTCATATCTTTAGCACACTTATTTTGCTAGACTATTCTGCTAATATGTAGTTCCCCAGCTTATCCATCTTCAGGTCCGTTACACCAGCCGAAAGGGCCTCGATGATCCTTTCATTCTCCTCCTCGTGATCTTCTTCTTCTTCTTCTTCTTCCTCGCTTTCACTGAGATCTTCTTCGTCGTCGTAATCCTCGTCGCTTTCTTCCTCGTCAAATTCCAGATCACCTTCATTGTCTGCATTTCTCATACCACTGAGAGCACTTTCCAGTTCGTCATCGTTCTTCTTTCCCTTTCTGTACCCCGAAGCTTTCACCTCCACGTCGAGTTCGGCCTCTCTCTTGACATCTCTTTCAAACTCTGGATATCCATATCTGAAACCATCACCATATCCGTCCGTGTCAAGCATCGATTTGTCCAGTTCGGGCGCATAGTTGAACACCTTCTTGAAAAATTTTCTTATACACTCCACATCACGTTTGAAGTAAAAGGCTGCATCTGTATGGTTGATGGAAACACACTGAGGAAAATCGATAACCACAAACCCGTCATCAGTCTTAGGATCATAAGAGTCTCTCTCCTTGATCATGATGTTGAACTCGTTGAAATCACAGTGGATCAATCCGTGGTTGGCCAGCTTAACTATGAACTTCATGAGGTCAGAGTAGAGCTTCTTATACTGGTAATGGTCTTTCAGCTGCCTCATCGTAAAACCTTCAATTCTTTCCATCATAATGCAGTGGCGCGAATAGTCGTAAGGAATTGGCACAGCAAATCCGTTGGAATACAGAATGTTCATGAACTCGTACTCTTTCTCCGCTGCCAAACGGGAAAGGTACATCCAACTGGATGTCTGCTTGTTCTTGAGATAATCTCTGTTATTCCTCACTGTTCTAAACGAAGTTCTTCCTAAACGGTGAATCTTTAGCACACGTGAGTCCTTGACCTTCGGACTGGTACAGGAGTAGATATCGGACTCTTTACCTACGCCTATCTGGGTGTTGAGAGTGCGGAGGGTCTTCTTCATGTACATTGCATTGAGCGCCAGGTAATCGTAGCCATTGTACGTTATCCTGTAGCCGTCATAGCTGGCATTTCTTAGTTTCGAGATCAAACTGAGCTTTGCAAGATCAGCAATACATCTGTTGGTTGTGGAGGCAGAGCGAAGGCCTCCAATTGAGTGGATGATTTTGGTGGGAACCAGCTCATGATTTTTCGATCCTATCTCTACCGCATTCAGTACCCGAAAGTCGTCTGCGGTAAGGTACCGCATATGTGTAGTATCAAGCTTCATTTGGAAATATGTTTGTGGGAATTCTTGGAAGAGAACTGGATTTTAATGTCGTAGTATGCAATGTAATAAATATTTCTCACCTAAAAAAATTTTGGTCGTGTGCATGCCTATTTTCGGCTAAAGTTTCCATCAATAAGCAAATGTTAATACTCATACACTATCAAATCTGTACAATACTAGGTCATATTTCATAAAAAAAGAATAACTCGGTTGGACATATGTTGCCTTTCCTTGGTGTTTTTTCTTTGGGGTCACCGCCGCAAACAGTCACACTATTGGTCTATTGACTTTCTCTGCTTCGATTCGAACAGGATCAAGTCTGCTTTTTCAAACTCTCTTCTGCTTCGTAGACTCTAAAATCGTCTTTTCCTTCGACCTGAGTTCTAATCTGGTCCATCTTCGCAGCCTGCTTCTCCCACGTCTTCTTGTCCTTCTTAGCCTTGCTGTCGAACAGCTCGCGGTCGGGTTCCTTGTAAGAGCCACACATTCTGTCCCATAAAGTGGTGAATTGGCCGTAGTTGTAATTAAAGTACAAATGGTGGATCGTATGGCACGCGGCTCCGTTGATGATTGGGTCGTTGGACATGTACTCACCATCGTGGATCATCACAGTCCAGAAGTTCACGAATGTGAACAGCACGAGATATGACACCTTGTGCAATGGGAAAAGGAATGGGTACCAATGATAAGGCAGCGACTGGGCATAGCCATCAAACGGATGGAAGGCATGGCTGGCAAATGGAGTGCAAACAATCCATTTATGGTGAGGCTTGTGGTATGTCTTGTAAATGGAAGGCCAATGAAGAGCACGATGAATGAAATAAATCCAACAATCGGTGAACATTATGAAACATGGCAATTGGTACACTAAAGCCCAATAGCCCCCATTGCTCTCGTTGACTTCCCAGTACAATTTGGAGTAACCTCTTAACTCTAACAAAAACCAAGGCACAGTAAAAATCACCATCACGGGAATGGACGACATGGCATGCTTGATTTCCAGCGATATCTGGTTTTTCAAGTATCTTGGATGATTGAAGTTTGCCTTATCGTACACAAACACATATGATAGCGAGGCCACAGACAGATACAAGAGCCAGCCGAAGATGGTCATGATGGTGAACAGCGTGAGCGACTGCCTCAGCATATTTGCCCGACCAAGCAGCGAGGCATGAGTCCAGGGAGTCTCTTCAAATAAATGGAGCGGCGCGTCGACTCCGTAGATTTTGACATCGTTGGGCGATAAGTACTTCAACACATACTGTCCGTATGGGTGTTGGGATACGGTATCCCACAATGCGCTGGTGCTAGCGGTGGCATTTTTGAACGAGCCAATCTGAGGTTCAAGGTAGTTTGACAGACTTGCAGGAAGAATCTTAGCATAAAGTATGTCAAACGCGAACGTGTCCGCGATCTCGAGTCCAATGTCCATGTTGAAATTTATGTTCTGTCCGTGTGAAAAGCTTCTCTAGCAAGTAACGTTGGGGAAGCAAAATCAGAACAAGTCCGTTAGAAACTGAAGAGTGCTTCAAAGCAACGGGTAATGGAGGAGAAAACGTATATCAACGTATATAAATGAGGTAAACCAGAGACAGAGTCGTAAGTTTTATTTACATAAAGCGAAAGTCTACTGATCCCATCGTTCCCATCGTTTCGGTCGTGTTCGTGAACGAGGCATCGGTCTGAGAACTTACGAAAACGAGGCCAGGGCTCATATCTTCCTTGTTCTTAGGAAATAGTCAGTCACACGGTCTGACTTGTCGAAATAGGTAGATTGAGCCTTCTCCGAGACTTCGGACCACTTGGGCCTTGTCTTATCGTCTGTTCTTTCACCCCTGGCTTCCAGGTCCTCGTGGAGCCACTCCAGGGCGAGGGGATGGAAGCTATCCGTTTTTTCGACTTCCAAGTTCGAAACGGGGATTTCGCTCTTCTTGTTCACAAACTTGACATCTTGCAAAGAATAGTGCTTCCTTTGAACGCCTCCGCTGAGATGCTCTATTTCAGTTGGCCAGGTTCCCAATCCGTCAAAAATGTGTGTCGCATATACCACTGTAGCACTTCTGGTCTCACACTCGAGCCTCAAGAAGTCCATGAGTCTGCTTCTGACCAATACATCCAGATCAATAGTAACCTCATCCAGAAGTAAAAGGTTCCAGGGCTTCAAAAGCCCCATGAGTAGTTGGACTCTCCTTCGTTCTCCATCGCTGATCTGGTTCATCCTCCACGTGATGTCGATATCTAGCAAATTAATCAGTTCATCTCTTCTCTCTGGATATATCTCACCACCAATGCTATTTACCAGCAAAATTACGGGAATGTCTCTCTTTGTGATCTCGTTGTTGGCCCATTCAGTTCCAAGGTACGTCACCACGAACTGGTTGTGTGCATCCCTCGCAGCCTGGGTCTTGGATAGCTCAAAAGGATTCACACCATCAAGCAGAATCGTTCCCATATTGATCAACTTTTGGCCGGCCAAGATCTTCAGTAAAGTAGATTTTCCAGCCCCATTCGGTCCCACCAGCAGCAGACGAGAACCCTTCTTCAGGTGGATGTTGATATCATACAATCCCACTCGGTCATTGTTGGGAAACTTGTATGATAGGCCCTCTGTGATAATAGCATATTCACTTGGCATGGTAACGGGTAGTTGGGTAATAGATTTAATCTATGTCGTCTGTTTGTAAATCGACAGCGTTTTGACTCAAAGGCTGAGACGAGGCTTGTCGCCGTTTTGGGACTGGGCATCGCATGCGCTTCATGCGGCTTCAAATGACGCCACGCTGGAGTTCTTTTGCTATTTCTTGAGGCCCTTTGATCCCGACCAAACCGTGCAATTGACTAATAAATCGAGTTGGCTTATTATATTATAGCAATCGCAAGATTGTGCAGACTTGTGTCGAAACTACAAATGAGAGGGAACTATATGGCTGCTCACTAATCAATCGGACTTCTTTCTGGGAAACGCAGTCAGCAAACATTGCAAGACATGTAGAGGACGTAACTCCCAACTTTCAAGATCTTATTCAACTTTACAGGAATTTGTAATTTTTGCGAACAGTTTCAACCTTCCATAGCTAGTATGATGCTTTCCAGTAATCGCTATTGAGTAGATTGAAATCTTGCATATCACTGGATTTCTTTTTATGCAGCAAGACACTTCCAGTCCTACTGATCAATGGTACTGTTCAGGATAAGCGTATAACTCAATTGTTGGATTGTTATGGTCTCCGTTGATTGATTATTTACAGAGTGATAAACAGTTTTATTTACAATGGCTTATAATAGAGCCCAGTCGCTCCACTGCCGGCAACAACGGACTGCTCGTACTTCTTCCACGACTTCAAGGTCAGTCTGTTGTTCACATTTTCCAGCTTTCTCAAAGTAACATTTTTGTCCTGAGGCTCCACCAGAGCAGGGGGGTTGAAAGGAGCAGCACTTCTCACGCGCTTTCCATTTCCAAGTTGGCCATACTCGTTGTCACCCCAAGCATAGACATCCCCACTATCAAGGGTTATCAAAACATGAGATTCTCCGACAGACCAGGACTTGATCTTGGTAGACTCTAATCTGTGATTCTCCTCGTTGTAATCTTTCAAACTGTTCAAGATCTTCATCTTGGCAGGCTCTGGTTGCGAGTGGGTGAAATGGCTGGTTCCCAACTCGCCCTTCAAACCCTTACCCCACGAAAGGTGGAGTTGCGAATCGGATTCTGTCTGGGTGAGATCTGAAAAATCAGTGCGTTTCTTTCCTTTCAACGATTCTTCAAACAGTTTGTAGATATTCGAAGAAACAAACGTGGCAAACGAGGTGAATCCTCCAGCGGCGATGTTGACACATTGCGGAAAATCGTCCTTCTTGAAATGGGCAGAAAACAGTTCCACTTTAGATGGGTATGGGATAATCTCAGTGTTGTATGCCACATGCTTGCCCAAAGAACCGTAAACATTATGTCCAAACGACCAAACATATCCAAGGTTGTCGAGTGCCAGCGTGTGAAACTTTCCTGCAGCTATCTGAGTTATCAAGCGAGGTTTATACTCACCTGTCTTGTCATCTTTGAATCTGTTCAGAAGCGAAACCTCAATAGGAACATTTGGAAGAGGGGGGGTATCGAACTGGGTCATTTTGGTTGACCCAAATTGCCCGTTTGACTTTTCAATGTTTTTGAAACCAGTAGCCATGGTGAAAACTTTGCCGGTAGAAGAAAGCATTACCAGATGCTGGTCTCCAGCAGCAATATCCTTAGCCTTCTCGAGTTTCAATTTTTGGTAATGTTTGGTAGATTTAATTCCAATAGCATTGCGACTCTCAACTTTGAATTGCTTCTGTTCCTCGCTCGATTCCGGGAAATAATACACACTGCCGTCCTTGGCAAGCGCGTACACAGCTCCATTGGAAATCTCACACTTCACCAACCCTAGACCCTTTACTGAGATCCTGGGTTCTACCCCTTTTGGATCAAAATTCTTCCCCCATTGGAATAGATTTCCCTTAGAGTCAATTGCACAAGCAGACTGGTCGCCCAACTTCACATCTCTCAGCAACATGCCATCGAAGAATGGTACTCTCTTCAATATCGTCTGAAATTTCACCTTCTTATCCGCTGAAATGATCCCGTACTCATTTGATCCACATACATACAATCCGGGAACAGTTGAGTCATTTGGATCAGTGATTGCCAGTTGTTGCTTCAGCTCTTGCTTCTTTTTCAGGTCGTACCTAGCTTTTGCTTCTTGGTCAGCCATTTCCGATTGGAAACCTGAATGACCAGTTATCTTAGCCCTAACCCAGCCATAATTGTTGTAAACTTGAAAAGCCCCAATAGCTCCACCAAATGCAGCAATTCCCAATAAAACTGCTTTGTACCGTTGCTGAGACTCGTACTTCTGTTGTTGGTCCTTAGGCACCTCGTGGTGTGCGGCCGGGTCAAACTTGTACTCCTTAGGTGGGCCACCGGAGTTGAACCGGAGCCCTAAGCAAGCTACAGATCTCGGGGTACGCCTCGTGATCACCTTGAGCATTTGTATGGTACTACGTGTAGTCTTGGAGGCAAACAGCGTCTTGAAAAAGCTAGACAATATTTTACTTGCAGTCGCCTGAAAAGCACTTTGTCGTGGCCGGGCTAAACTCATATATGGGTGAGACACGCTTTCTCCGCCTCAAGTTCACTCCACGTAAAGCATTCTCTAAGCCGTTGTAACTCTTTTTATACCACACGATTAAGCTCAATATGTACACTTCTTCTTTCAAGTTTGGGGCCCAGGCCTGCAGATTCTCCCGCCAATTTTCTACAACGGTGCCGAAATTCGTTTCTCCCAAGTTCGACTCACGGAAATTCGTTCAACTGCTGCAGAACAGCGGGTTCTCGCAACCTCAATCGGAAACCGCAGTCAAGATTTTTAGCAGTGCCATTAACGATGCCATTTCACTGTATGGATCCAACCTGATCACCAAAGAGACCATGTCCAAGATGTCATACCAGCAAAAGGTCGACTTTGCTAAACTCAAGGGCGAGCTCCAGATGATTGACAAGTCAGACTTCAACAACCTTTTGTCGCAGCATGAAAGACTACGCAATGACCTTGAGAAGGTGAGACAGAAACTACGCGAAGAGATAAACCGCAGTTTGAGTTCGGTGCGGTTGGATCTGAATCTCGAAAAGGGAAGAATAAGAGAAGAATCGTCCATCTACGACCTTAAGATCAAAGAGACGGATACCAGGATCGATGAGGAAATCAGTAACATCAAGGTCCAGATAGAGAGCGTCAAGACCCAGGTGATACAATGGTTGATTGGTGTTTGTACAGGTACATTTGCGTTGGTTCTGGCCTACGTAAGGTTGATGACGTAATTTTACGTAATATTAATGAATCTGGCATCTAGGTTTAAAAAGTGGATAAGCTGCAGTGAGGTTTGCACAGCATGTAGTTGCAACGGCTTCAAAGAACGAAAAACTCCATTTAAAGGTCAAACAATTCCTTCAGGATCTTAGCGGTGTCATCTGGAGAGTTGACGGCATGGCCAATGGTTCTGGAATCCTCGTAGATCTCGTAGTCGTTACCACCCTTGTAGGACTTGTCACCGAAGAAATGAATCTCTTCGAAACCTTCCTTCTCAACGTGTTGCAAACAGTAGGTCTTATCCCAACCAGTTGGGAATACGTCAAAAGAAATCTGACCACCAATGGAGTAGGTCAATGCCAAGTCTGAGAACTCGGCCTTGAGGGCCTCGACCATCTTGGCTCTGACCTTGTGCTCAAGGTCAAACTTCTCGTAGATGTTTCTCTCCTCAGTAGAGGCATTTCTACCAACTGGAGAAACATTGATCATTCCGTTTCTGAACTCAATGAAAGTTCCACGTCTGAATGGAAGATCGAGATCGGCAAAGTATCTGAGGATGAACTTGACCAATTCGTTGTACTTGGCCTCGCCGATCCATTCAATGAAAGACTGCGATGCAAGCTTGTTGCCAAGCTTGTAAGCGGTCAAACCGTTCTCCGAGAAGCAGAAGTCAAACTTCTCCAAAACATCGTCGCCAAGTTGCTCGACTTGCTTGCTCAGGTCGGAACCACCGACAAAACCAATGACCACCTTCTTTCTGAGGTCCTTGAGCAGCTGGTCCATCTCCGAAGAGATCTCCAGTCTAGCTGGCGTCAGGGTGCCGTCCACGTCGAAGAGGACAAGTTTCTTTGGGTAAGTTCTATCAGCGAAATCAGACATTGTTAAAAGGTTGGGTTTTTTTTAATTCAGCGAAAAGAAGAGAAAACAAGGATGTTCGTCTTGACTGCTGGCGTGTCCTCTGTACAAATTTGGCAAGATCGACGCGGCCTGAAATTTTTGGCAGACAGTTTCCGATTTGGGACCGGGCCACAGGGTCATGGGATTAAAGCAGGATGCAGTGGGATTTTGAGGTTTTGAAAGAGACCAGCAGGTTTAGCCATGTGTACTATATATGAAATAATTCCGAAAGTTGGCTTTCAATGGTTTTCGGAGAAGGTGAATGAGGTCTGATTCCAGCTCCCAGTAAGCTTTTTGGTGACTGCAGGAGATAGAGATGCGGCTGTATAAAATACTGGCTTGCCTGGATAAGGCAGTTTTTAATCCAGAGTATCTGCAGCTTGAGTTCTTGGGTTATGATCAGCAAATATTGTTGCCTTCTGGGTTATACTTTGTATTTTTGGAATAGTGTTAGGGTTTGGGTGTCACTTCAAGCTCAAGATGGATGTTGGTACTAGTTGCGCTTCCAAAAGGGGACGAGTTTTCATCAGTACCCTAACTCTGGTCAAGGTCAGGAAAATTGGAAACAGCCAGACCCTGAACAAGGTCTGCCTTACATTTTGCTTTTCGATAGACTACCTATCACTTTTGACTGCTCTACAATAATTCCAATCGAAAGACCTTACTTTTTATACACCTAAAACTTAAGCAAAGAAAGCTGGGAACTCTTTCAAGTTGTTGGCCAAAGGACCCTTGGTGGTCAAAAACTTGACGTAAGCACCGTCGTCCTTGACCTCACCGTTCTCACGCTTGGTCAAGTACTCGTCACGGTTCAGGTTGGTGAAACCCCACTTCTTGGAAATGATGATTCTCTGTTGACCTGGGAACTTGTATCTGGCTCTTCTGAGACCCTCGATAACAACAGCCTTGTTGGACTCCTTGGTTCTAACGGACATCAAGACCTGACCAATGTCAACTCTGGCGGCCAAACCGTGGGGCTTACCCCAGGCTCCTCTCATACCTTGTTGCAATCTATCGGCACCGGCACACGACAACATCTTGTTGATACGCAAAACGTGGAATGGGTGGACTCTGATTCTCAAGTGGAAAGCATCTCTTCCGGAGATCTTGGTGATGTACTTGTTGGCACAGATACGGGCGGCTTCAAGGGCCTCCGAGGACAGCTGCTCCAACTCGTTGGAAACCAAGTGGACACAGAGAGGGAACTCGTCAACGGCAGCCTTCTTACGACCAAGATCATAGATTCTGATCTTGGCGTCTGGAACACCACGGTTGTATCTAGACTTTGGGAAAGGTTTGTTCTTACAGTATCTGTAACAACGAGCTGGTCTTCTAGCCATTTTGAAAACTGGTAAAGCGGTTAGTAAAATGTAATTTGGAAATCCGAGAACCGACTGAGAGTGGAGCAAGGGCTTAGGCTTTGTTTCTCACAAATCGCCATCTTCTATAAGTGAGATAGATCCAGCGTGGCGAGTCGCTTCTTCAAGGAGACTTTTCTCTCGATTTGTAATCAACGTCTCTTTGCGAGACACCCAGGAGCAGAAAAGACGCCGATTAAATACCTTGAACGCCTAGCCCAATAAATTCCCCTCAACAGTCGTATTCTTCTCGTCATAATATCATGGTTTAACATACAATTTGTCTGTGGATATAGGATGAAGGTATTGGAACGGGTGGTGAAAGAGAAAGTTGGCCTTCATTACAAATGAGGTCCTGGAGATGGGAAGTGTAGCTTAACCATTACCTGTTTGGGGAAATTTTTCTGTGACTGCTAAAAATGCGCACCGCCACTCTAATAAGGTATTGCACGACCGAAATTAGCCACATTAGTAATATATTATGTAAGCTGTGGCTGGGAATGATCTTATCAATTTCTTTAGAAATTTTTTCTGCCTAGATGCAAGTCTTCCTTACTTAGCTTGCAACTTTTCTACGCTCCAAATTTGCACACAATGGGTAGATACTCGGTGAAAAGATATAAGACAAAGAGAAGAACTAGAGATTTAGATCTCATACACAATGATCTGTCTTCTGCTGCTTCCATACAAAGCTTGAAGAACCAAGCCATAGATGAGACCAAGGCCGGACTAGGACAGTACTTTTGCATTCACTGTGATAAGTATTTTCAAGACAACGCTGCACTTGCGGCTCATCTCAAGTGCAGACCTCACAAAAGAAGGGTCAAGGAGCTGAGTGTGAAGCCATACACGCAACTTGAGTCTGACGCCGCTAGTGGAACCAACCTCAACACATTCGTGAAGGTGACACAGAAATACCATGCCGACGAACCAGCGCGATTGCAGATGGAGACCGAATTGCTTTCCGGATTGGTTGAGGAAAACAAAGCCAAAGAAGCGAAGTTGGCGGCACAGCTGCAAGCGCCAGTCACTGATGAGATCGAGATGTCATCTTAGATCTTGGACATCAAATGGCAAGCCGTCTCTTATAATGACGTGACCCTTTGTTTGGCTCGAATGACCACATTGAACGTAAATGTTCTTCTCGTCGTGTGGATGGAACCCCTTTTTGTTGCAGTTTGCAATAGTGGGAATTCCTGGTGGATCCGTAAGTCGGTAGATGCCCATCTGGTCAAACTTGGGTGCACAGACTATGGCAATGGCCTCGTTCAACATCACCTGGTATGAATGGTGCGTGTGAAGATCAACGGATGACATGAAACAGGACTGTGTTGGATGGGTGTGTATCCATCCTAGCACAAAAATTCCCAGCGAATCAACTACCCCAAACACTTTGTCCTCGTTCTTGGTGGTGCAAGTGTTGGGCGTGCAGTCTTGATCAGGTATTATTAGATGCGTGACAAAATAAGCATTCCGAGAAAGTTTTCCACATAGCATACCACACGTTTCTAATTTGCGAGAGGTGTTCTTTTTGGCTAGTTTGAGAAAGGTTGATTGGAGAGAAGAGGGAAGGAAAATGGTTCTCATTGGTGATCCTCCCTCCGTGAAATTTGTTGTTTTATGCTGAAGTTCATCTTGAGATGTAAAATCTATCGTCTTCGGTTCATCCAGTTTCTCCTTTGGTGGAAGCTCTGGAGCTGATGGTTTCGCTGTTGGCAGATCATACATAAACCTTTCATCGGGCCGATGTTCGGTGTATGACGGTATGACTGGGTAGGTGGGTAGAGTTTGTATATTAGCAGTTGCATTGTTGAAAGAATTTTTATCGTTGAAACCAAGCTCTCTGAGGCTTTTGAGTAGTTTTTGATCGTTATCCGAGGGGCTCTTGAAGGAAGGAGATACTGATTGAGGCTTAGTTGATGATGATTGAAGATCCCATTGCCGCTGCCTCTGCTCCTGCTGTTGTTGTGCTGCCCTTTTCGCCTCCAATTCCCTCTCTGAAAGATGCTTCAAGTAAGCTTCGTGCTTCTCGTTGATAATGGCTTTGAAATTCTCGCACTCCTTCATTATCTCTGGGATCTTGGCCTTCAGCCGTAGATAGTCACCATAGACTTTCCCATCCTTGGATGTCTTATCCACCGAAAATGCATTTTTATAGATACCTATCTCCGGATGCGAGTAAAGATGTGTCAGCATTAGATTGAGAAATCGCACGTACAGCTTATACGCCTCCTCGTAGTACTTCTGTACTGCATAGGAGTGGGCATGGTGTAGCATTCTAGAGGAGGTGATCACCCACATCTGGAATGGCGTATGCGAGGAGTAATCATAATTACTAGCATCCTGAGCCAGTTCTTTGGTGGACCTGGGAAGAGACATGAACAAAATATGATCAGAAGATGGTTGTCAATTGCCTTCAAACGTTTAGGTTACTAACAAGTGATATATAGACCTTGATATCGAAGCCACCCAAACTCCTGTCACGTGAGTGTGGCCATATATTGGTTTGAGCACGATCAATCTTCTTAGGGGCGTTATCTGTTTCTCTACGTTTCAGATAACCGCCAAAACAGAGTAACCATTGAAGTGTTCGATATGAGAATAAAGCTAAAAACTGGAGGGAGCCAAGCTATTGTATCTTTGGCTGATGATGCCACTTTGAAAGATCTGTTTTCTGAGATATCTGGTATTCCACAAGTAATCAAGTTTGGGTATCCTCCCCGGACTCTGGACACTTCTGATGTGTCTGCAAAACTTTCAGTTTTGGGAATCAAGAATGGTGAGATGCTAATTGTGAGTTTGGACACAGAGACAAAGGATGTAGAGCCCGTGGCGGCACCGGTGAAGCCGAGTGCGAAACCTGTGGATGCTTCAGATGACACACCATATATCACCCTAGGCCCCTCTTTGTTCGTGTTGCTCCGGAAGATTCCCGATGACAATTCGTGCCTTTTCAATTCAATCGTATATCTTGTGTTTGGGGCATCATCTGTGGATGATCCTTTCAATGCTGCAAATCTGAGATCGGTGGTTGCGTCTACGGTGATAGAGAACTCACTGGGACTATATGATAAGGCTACACTGGACGGGAAGTCTACTCATGAGTACGGAAGTTGGATCAAGCAGCCGACTTCGTGGGGTGGTGCCATTGAACTTCAAATACTGGGCGACTATCTTGGGGTTTCTATTCTCACTGTTGATGTGGAGACCGGTAATCAGTATTGGTTCAACGAGTCTGCGTCCAACTTCATTGCGGTTCTCTATTCCGGTATCCACTACGATGCAATCACGTTTCAAACTCAGGGAGAAGAAGTCCACACTTTTGTGAAGAATTCTGATGCTGGCAATCAGATGATTGAGGGGGTTTCCAAACTGAGTTCCAGTCTGAAGCAACAGGGCTACTTTACCAATACGTCCAGCTTCAAGATCCAGTGCGTGGTATGCGGAGAGAAATTAAAAGGTGATAAAGATGTGTCTAAACATGCAAAACTGACCGGACATTACGAATTTGACGAAACTAAATAGTGCCATAATCAACGGTTTTCTGGTCTCCTCTGTACTTTTTTAACTGCTCAGCACCTACTCACTCCAACCAAGAGATGTCAACTCAGCTCTGACCTTTGGCTCCGTCTCGATCTTCAAAACCTGGGTGTCTTCTAGATGTTCCCCGTCGATCTGCTTCGCTTTCAGCTGCTCAATGGCCCTCAGCTTTTTCAACAAGGACCGGATCTTCTTATCCTCTAAAGACGAGACACCACCAATAACGAGAGTGTCAAGTTGAGGAACTTCTGGTGCACTCTCAACTTCTGGAGAAGCGGTAGATTCCTTTTCTTTCTTAGCCAGTCTCTTCTTTCTGTTCTTCAATGCTGCCTTGGATTCAATGGGCAATCCCGGTGGTAGAACTGGCTTAGCACCTGGGATGACTTTCTGCCTGGGCTGGGATGCCAGTTGAGATGAAGTCATTGGTTGAGGCTGACTAGCATCGTTCATTAGTTTTTCCTTCTGCCATAACGTCGTGGACTGGGCTGGAGCAGCAGAGTTTCTTGCATGGGGAGGTCTGTATGCTCCACTTGGTTTGGCTACTCCAGACGCATTTCCTGAGCTCTTGTTCCTCTTAGCCAAATATTCAACAGCCGATTGGTGAGGCTCGCATGCAATCTCTGTCTTCTTAATGCCAGGGAAAAGAGCCAGATCTTGGGGCAGCCAGTTCACACTCACTAGCTCGGTGTGTTCTTTGACGTAGCATAGCTTCCCGGAGGCATGCCAGATCTTAACACCGTTGTCAACCCTGAGCCTTGGGGAAGTGGTAGCAGTCAAGATGTAGCGTCCATCCGGAGACCACTTGCAAACCGAAGTGTTGGAGGCCTGGAACGATGTGATCTTGGCAAACTTGTCCTGACGGTCGTAGATGTCAACAGTACCTTGGAGGTTGCCGAACCCGGCCACCAACACGTATTTGGCATGAGGAGAGAAGAGGATGGTATTTCTCGAATCCTCGGGAAAGGAGAATATCGAGTCACCTCTGGAGTCAAAAAATGTAGTCTTTGCGGGCATGTAGCCATAGACCACACCAAATTCTCTTCCGGTAGGACTCCAAGCAAGGTCGTGAATTGGACCTTCTTTATTCAGGGTGATTCTTTGGTCAAAAGAGCCAGCAATTCCCAGCAAATAAAGGGTTGTCTCACCGTAGTAAGACTTGTTAGATGAGTCCACATCAGTGGAAACGAGAGCCAAAAGAGAGGTTCCCAGGGCATTCCATGTGAACTGGCACCTTTCTCCCTTGAAGAATTGTTTCTGGGAAACAGGCTTCTTGAAGTTTGTCACAGAGTAGACACGAATACTAGCAGGTTGTCCCTTCTGTTCTGGGATGAAAATCGCAACCGAAGGGTTCTTCCCCGGTGAAACGTTGAACGACTGAATTTTTCCAATTTCTTTCACCGATAGAGTATCAACAGGTTTGTCCAGCTTAATAGTGTCAGCTCCAAGCTTGTAGAAACCAATCTCTGATTGGTTCAAAACCTTCGTCATCAAGGTTTCTTCGCCCGTGAATTGTGGTGACCAGCCGGTCTGATTCTTGGAACTGTACTCAGTGATCAGTTTCACATCCGTAGGGTCTTCTTTTGGGATTCTCCAGATCTTGACGTTATCATTCCAGTTACCAAACTCGTTCTTAATAGGTTTGGACCAAGTGCACAGGTAAGAACCAAGCGGCGAGAATAGGAGGTCGAAAACGTCCTGTACCTCGATCTTTTTCACAATCGCACCCGTGTTGACATCCACCAAAACCACAGACTGGGGCTCGGAAAATGCAAATATCTTCCCACTGGGGGAATACTGGGATGCCTTGCAATCTGGCTTTTCAGTGGTGGTCTCGAACTTCGAGTCAAACTGAGGTTGGCCGTTTATCAGCTCTATCGACTTTGGTTGTCGGCCTGGGAGGTTGGGTTAGCATTTGGGGCTTCGGCTTGAAGGCGATTCCTTGGGAAGTAACATACAATAAAACTGTGTGGTTGCCATATTGGATTTTTCAAAATCGGGATCAAAGACCGGGCGGGTGTGTTGGACAAGCCTGGGTTCTTAACTGGACGAGTATCCACACCGACGACTGGAAGAAACACCAAAATCGGTTTAAGAATAGGCACGTGACTTCTTTTTTGTAGTGTGGGAACTAATAACTGTTTTCAGTCGTGTAGAGCTCGAACATCTCTCAGAATCTTGTCTGATTAACTGAACAGTCTACAATTTAACACAGTGAACTCAAGCTGAAATTTGTTAGAAGCTAGATTCTATGCATCTATACAAAGATGTGCAAAGCACCAATTCTAGTTATAACTTGCTAGCAAGTTATTCGTAGATCCAGCTGTACAGGGTTGGCTTGTAGTCAACCAACTCCTCCTTCTTGAACCAAAGAGCAATCTCCTTCTCAGCGGTCTCAACAGAGTCGGAACCGTGGATGATGTTTCTGCCCATGTCGACGGCAAAATCGCCTCTGATGGTGCCTGGAGCGGAAGCCAATGGGTTGGTAGCACCCAACAAGATACGGCCCTGCTTGACAACATCCTTACCTTCCCAGACGGTGGCCAAAACTGGACCAGACAACATGTAAGACAACAAGGATGGGAAAAATGGCTTGCTCTGCAAGTCAGCGTAGTGCTCTCTCAGCAATGGCTCGTTGGCCATGGTGAGCTTGATGGCAACCAATTTGTAACCCTTGTTGAAAAATCTGGAGAGGATTTCTGGGAACAAACCTCTCTGGACACCATCTGGCTTGACGGCAATGAAAGTTCTCTCGGTGTTAGACATTTTTAGAAAGTTTTGTGGTGGGGTCCAAACTTGACTTGATGATCTGGCCAATAAAGAGAAGAAAATTTCCCACGTCGACCTCTTGAAAATCTCTTGGTAGTGCACACGTCAATGCGATTTCCGGTTCGGGCAATTCGACTGAAATGCAGATTGTTTGCGGCGGGTAATCTGTGAGACACTACCTGTCTCTGATTGGACCGGAAGGGCCGCTCGCGATCAAGCTGGTCCATTTGGCGAACACATGTACTTACAAATTCAGCCAAGAGACGAAACAGATTTTTCCAACCTTTTTTTGTTTGTGTTTAGTCTCTCAATATCAAGCCAAAATACTTCTGAGCCTTGCGGCTGATTCGGGTGTCGTCGCCTCACGTTCTCTCTGATCCTGAAATGACTTCAAACCATCGGCCCTTGACTTCGGAGAACCTTCAAAAGAACAACAATTCTCTTACTACCGCGGATGGTTCGGCTCAGACCACCATTTACAGCGCAGAATCAGGGTCCACAATCGTTGCTCCTTCCACCCCCGAAAACTTCAACAGCAAATCCACGGTGAGATATGCCCGGCTGAATTGGTCTTCTGAGGAAGACTTGCTATTGCTGCAGAACGTGATATCCAACCGTGAAAAGCTGAACGAAAATGGGTCTAGAACAGGAAAGTTTTGGGAGTTAATAGCAAGCGAGTTCAGTATGTCCAGATCTCTGAGCAGATCTGACAGGCAATGCAAAGACCGCTTTTACGTGCTATTTCGTCGGCCATATTATACTCACAAGGGAAAGCATCTGAGGCCTATAGATGTGCAGATCGAACAGCATTTGGCCGAAGCTAGGAATCTTTTTGCAGTTGATGATGGAATCAAGATCTTGACAAAAGGAGCGTCTCTTTCTGGCCAATCATCGGAAACCTCGGTGATGGGAATGGGTGAGCCGTTGGTTCCTCCCAATTCGGCCTCATATTCTGGGGAAGGCAGCGACAGCAGCAATGCTAAAAGAAGCGCTGATTTCGAAATGCCATTAGAGCCGCTACCAACCAGAAGGAAATTGAATAGCAGCCTGGACATGAGCGATGATTCGTCGTTTGAAGACAGGCATTTGGATGCGGATTCTGCGTTGAGGAGGGGACCTCCTAGAAGACTGTCTCCGCTGTCCGAGTTTGCCAGATCTGTTAGGGATGCTTCCGATCAGCTTCAGCGTGAATTTAACAGGAAGGATATTGACTCGAAACAGGCGATTTCCTTGATTGGTCCTATTGCCGAGTCGTTGTCTTCCATTGGAGCAGATGTAGAGGACATGAAGGAGCAAGCATCAGATGTCAATGCAAGAATTGATGCAGTGAAACAGACTATGCTAGATTCTTTAGAAGATCTGAGACGTGAGCTTGAGGAACGTGATCAGAGGATATTTGAGGAGCTCAAGGCCATAAAACAGAAAATGGCATTATACGCAGGCTCCGGATCTGCTCTTCCGCCTCCTTCCAGGTCTTCCTCCGTCTCTTTGAGTATACAAAAGATGGACAGCAACTTTGGAAACTTTCCAATATTGCCCGGTGCTGCTGAAGGCTTTCAACAACAACAGCAGCAGCAGCATTTATATGGGCAACTTCAACCCAACGCTTTTTCGTCGTCCTCGAGGAACATAGGTCCTAGTGGGACAATGGGGCCCTTGGACGGGGATGGGGGTAATAATGCTGGGTAAATCAGATTATTTTCAGATATCAAGGCTGATTGAGAATTTTGCAGCTTTCTTACAGGTCTCACTCTGCTTTTAGCGAACCTTGTGCTGTTTTTAAGATGCTCGCCGTTGGAGGCATATTGTTCATGTGGTTTAAAAAGTGGCCTCCACAAAGGGTTTGGTGTTTGGTTTTTGCGTCTTTCATAAACGATTGATATTCTAGTTTCTATGGTCGAGCCTTTGTATGAGGCATAGGTGTATATTCGTTTGAAATTGTCGTAGTGTCGTAAATGCTGCATCGAGAAGAGGAGGACGTGAGAGAGATGATGATGATGGAAGGAGGACATGAGAATGTGATGAAAAGAGTAAGAGAGGTTCATTAAAAGTAACCAACAAGGTATTTACAACAAAGATTCAAAAAAGGAGAAAAGGGAGATGACTAAAAGATTTATGACAAAGTAATAGAGATAATGAGAAGAGACTTGGGATAAAGTGAGAGAGAAAGAGAGAGGGAAATGAGCAGAATCATAGATACAACCTTTGGAAAAACCTTGGATTCAGCTCAGCAGAACCTTAGGCCTGCCTCAAAGTGATAATTGCTTTCTTTGCTGTTCTTTGGCCCATCTTGCGGTATCCTTTGTAGCCTGGGAGAACATTGGGTGGTTCTTGGTCTTTTTGATGAAATCAGAGACCCATTCCTGAGCGTACACCTCTTTTATTTCACCATTTGGATACATTGCAGCCAGGTCACCAATCAGTCCCACAGCTGATTTGCAAACACCATCTGAACTGGACATCTGAGGATCAGAGTAAACCGTCATCAGGAAAGTGAAGATCTGGGAAATGAAAGGAAGAATAGCCTGAGGATACTCTCCCAAGCCGGAGATTATCCCGACATAGGTATCCAAAACAGATTCCTTGACTTGCAAAACATAGTCTTCCGTTTCGATCGATCCATCATCTGGTTGTATAC
This sequence comes from Kuraishia capsulata CBS 1993, assembly GCF_000576695.1. Lineage (NCBI taxonomy): Eukaryota > Fungi > Ascomycota > Pichiomycetes > Pichiales > Pichiaceae > Kuraishia > Kuraishia capsulata. Next base: position 596,659 of record NW_019172955.1, read on the forward strand.
TCTGTGCCTGTGAACAGATGGCCATCACTGCCTCCAGGTATTGAATGAAGTTGGAACCAACAGAGGAAGCAATGTCACCAATTGCAGAAAGCACCAATGGTCTGAGCTCACGTCTGATATTTGTCTTTGAGAATATATTTCCCAAAATGCTCATCAGACCCTGACAGTATTTGTTGATGTCTTCTCCCAAAGAATGGGAAACATCCACAATCAGTCCAATGGCAGCGTCGCAAACAGGAGAATCCGTGTTTTCCAGAGCCTTGGTGAGGAATGGAAGAAAGGATGGCATGTACTTGTCGAAGTGTTGGTCGATCTGAGAGGCTATTGCACTGATTGTGATGAAGATATCCTCTTCGATGACAGAATTTGGTTCCTGAGAAGCAGCCAGTCTCAGCAATTTGTCCATCAGATCGTCTGAAGCTCCGAGAACATCGCCTCTCACTCTTCTAATGATATTTGTCAAAAGACTTAAGATATTGGCCTGTTCTTCTTGCAACGTTGCTTTTTCCTCGTTTGTGGTAGCCTGTGGCTGCAGTCCAATGGTAGTCCCGAGTCTCTCCATCACGATTGAGGCAACTTCGTTCACGAATTGCATCACATCGTTTGGGGCAAGTAGCACCATGGCCGAAAGCGCCTCGTACGCAGATGTTTTGGCTGAATACTCGTTGTCGCTTCTTCCAGATACGGTCACAAGTGCTGGGACCAGTAAATGGTAGTACTGAGACATTGGAGTGGTTTCGGGAGCAGGTTGCTGACCACATAGCTGCTCTACGAGATTGATGAGAGTCCAACAGCAGTTTGTAGAGACCTTGGGGTGGTCTTGAAGCCCCTGTAAAATGGCCTCAATTACCTGTGGCAAAGCCGCGTTGATATCAATCGCGTCGATCACCAAATCGGCGATACGCCCAAGACACCACGCCACGGTCTCCTTGACCTGAAGAGTTGGGTCCTTCATCAGGTTCAAAATCGGGGCCAAAGCCTGGGCAATCAACCCCTTGAGCTGCGTTCTATCTGGGCCGTCCAATATGGAGCCAAAAGCCATCACCGCTGCCTCACGCTTCCTCCAGTCAGACTCAGAAAGATTCTGTTCAACAAACTGAAGAGTAGGCTGAACAACATAGTTCTCGGTGTTCTGCGCAAATAACTGGAGACAAGCACCAGCAGCCATTGCAACTGACCAATCATCATCCTCGGGATCCTCATTTTGCCTAGTTAACAGAGTCAGCAAAGTGGGGAGAACATCCTGGATTGCCACAAGAGCAAAATTGTAAGACGACAGTTCGTCAGCAGAAGCAGGGTCATATTCCTTTTGGGCAGCGATCTCAAGTTCTTCTTCGCAGACAGTGGACCAAAACTCGACAGCCATACAGGCCACCTTCTCGTCCTGGCTCTGCATCCCCGAGACTGTGAGACCGTAGAGAGCTTTCTCCATGTAGACGCTCATGTATTGGTAGTACAAACTCATTATCTTTGCAAGAGCACCAAAAGCACTGGCCTGGAGTTCTGTGTCCTCGGCCTGAGTAGCCTCACACACAACTTGCATGATGTAGTTGCGTTCTCCCTCACGCTGGAAATTGTTCCCAATGAACTCGAGCGAGTCCACAAGTGCCTTGATAGCAGTCAGTCTAACAACAGTAGAAGGCTCAGAAGACTGGGCGCCTTGAACAATTGCAATGAGAATCCCGTTGGCTTGGGCAGCAACACCAGCGTTGTTGGGGTCAGCAGTCTCACAGATGTAACCAATGGTTAGCAGAGAGGCTCTTTTCACGTTTACTGGCTGGCCAGCTTTTGTGTTTTCAACAATTATGTGCATCAACTCCGACCATTCTGAGCGCGGCAATTCGATATCCGCAATGGCAGCCACCAGTTGGGCCGCTGAATTCGCCACACGATCATCCTGTGAAAGCAACGACTGCAATGCGGTCTCCTTGATCTGGGCCTTGGCCTGTGAATCCAGCGAAATCCAGCGCTGGGCCTGTTCTAGCTTTTTGGTGGAGTCCTTAGCAGCCAGTTGGTTCTTCAGGGCGATTCCGGCCAGCATCCGAACCTCAGTTTTCTGGTTGGCGTCGGCCAGTGCCTGTGTCAAAAGCCCCAAGTAACCAACAAAGTTGTGGGTGGCAGCATTTTCTAGCTGACGCTCAGCCTCAGATCTGATTGCCGGGTCAGGACTGAGAATGGCATTCTCAAGCACTTGTCCGATGTCCATAATTCGTGCTGTGCAAAGTTGTGGGTGGTTAAGGTAAAGCTTTGGTGATTTGGCACAATTAGGCGAGTCGGTAGCCAGGTGAAATTTCTTGTGGTATTAGGATTAAAAGCAGTGTAACAGTACACACTTTTCGGGATCCAACGGGCTTCCAAAAGTACGATCTGTGCAAAGGTATAGACAGTGATGGCCGTATGCTGAAGAAGACCTTGCCAACCACAACAAACAATGTTCACGGAGAAAAGATTTTGTTAGTCGTGTGTATACTTATTGGTATTTGCACGAAAAATGAACATCTTTCTCCAGATTGTCCGATCCAGATCAATTTGGTAGTGGAACCATCCTAATTGTAGCCGCAAAAAGCTGAGAGTGAGGCGATTGTTAATTGTGGCTAATTGGCGGGTAGATAGGAGTAGTCTCCAATGGTTTTATGTAGCGTACGAGGTTACCCAAGGTTGCAAAAGCGATGATGTTTTTTCTAAATTCACTGGCTTTAAGTATGTATAATGGTGTATTAAATTTCACTCTCTTGGGCGTTACCGATTTCCCACCCTTCTTCTGGCTGACCGGAATCTTTCTAGCTGTGGAGTAAGTCTGTTAATCAGGTTTTCCAGCTACCCATCTTTTATTCACAATCACGTAAATCAGTCATGTCATCTTTTTTTGCCAAGCGGAGTGTAGTTCTGCACCAAGTAGTTATTTCCCTCCATAGCCTTGTTTCAACATCGGACTGCTTTCGGAATAACGAGGACGGCAAGATCCTTTAGCATGCACTTCCTACTTACACAGCCTTTATTTTCAAATCACTGAAATATTTTACAAGCACTGAATCATATCAGAAAATCCTCTCGACTGATCGGATTTACCTTACTCAGACACCGGAAGCACAATAACCACCCTAACAGTTTCCCTCTCAATCGTCCATTGCTAGTTTGACTCCCTAATTGAAGCAGCGGCGGTCCAGACAGCAAAGACATAGTGTGGATAGAAAGAATGCAATGGTTAGGGAGCAACTGTGTGCAATAAGGGCTCCACAAAATTTAATGGGGCTCAAGTTGATTGCCGGTGTGAAGCAATCATATTTCAGACCTGAAAAACTTGGAAATCCCACATTTTCTAGATTTATCTAAAAGCCCGGAATTGTGGATCAAGTAACCACTTATCTACCTGGAGAGAAAACACAATATGTCGTGGTGGCTTATGGGATATTGGTACTTTTGCAAGGTTTGAGTACAAATTTCGTGCCCAGTCCCTCAGGCCATCCGAATTGCCAAGTAGTTCAGCTATCAATCAAATCCTCTCTTCATATATATATATGCCAAGGGTTCTTCTTTTTTTACGATAAGCTGAAGCGCCCGTGCACTCTTGGCAGACTAAAATCAGCATAGCCTCGATGGGTCTTGCATGCCAAGGGTTTTTTTCCCCGGTGCACACTAAGCAAGCCGTACGCCATATAGATAAAGGGTCCTCTCGCAAATTTCATCAGTCTCACACAATTCTTAGCAAAACTAGTGCAAAACTAGTTCGAAACTAGTGCAGAGAATTGTACTGACGTATTGTGACTCCTGTGTGTCAATCTGCTGCTTCTATAAGATAGGTCAAACAACCTTCATCTTTTAGAGATCTGTGTGAGATCTCAAACCAAGCATCTACGCAAAACAGATATGGATCCAACAACATCCACCGCTGGTGGCCATGCTAGCCGATTTTCACTATCGCCTGCCGATCTTTCGGGTGTTTTAGACCCAAAGTCCATCAGGGCTTTACTCAAATTGGGCGGTATCGAAGGTCTGGTGGCTAAACTCGCTACAGACAGAAGCAAGGGTTTGAGCGCGTCAGAGGACTTGAGTCTGCGCAAATCGCAATATGGTGAGAATTTCTTACCACCAAAAGTGTCTAGATCGTTTCTGGGGCTTTGCTATGATGCCATGAAGGACAAGATCTTGATTATGCTTTCGGTTGCGGCTGTGGTGTCACTGGCTCTTGGATTATACGAGACTTTTGGCCAGCCCGCAGAAATCGACTCAGAGGGAAAGAAAGAGCCAAAAGTCGAGTGGGTCGAAGGTGTTGCCATTATCGTTGCAATTGTGATTGTAGTGGTGGTTGGTGCCGTCAATGACTACAATAAAGAACGTCAGTTTGCCAAACTGAACTCGAAGAAGGAGGACAGAACTGTGGTTGTAATCCGCGACTCCAGCAAAGTCGTTATTAGCATCAAAGACGTTGTTGTTGGAGATCTTCTTGTTTTGGAAGTTGGTGATGTCATTCCGGCTGACGGTATTCTGGTAGATGGTACTTGCGAGTGTGATGAGTCTTCTCTTACAGGTGAAACCAACACGATTATCAAAGTCCCTGCTGATGTTGCTGAAAATTGGATTCACAACCAAACAGACGATAGCCTTGATCTCGGAATCAAGGGTTGTCCTGATCCAATGGTGATCTCTGGATCCAAGTTGTTATCTGGCCAAGCCACTGCTCTTGTTGTCAGTGTTGGTGAACACTCCCTTCACGGGAAGATAATGAGCTCGCTTCAAATCGAAACTGAAGAAACGCCTTTACAGGTGAGATTGAATGGGCTTGCTGATGGCATTGCTAAGTTCGGTCTGATTGCTGCATTGATCCTGTTCATTGTGCTCTTCATCAAGTTTTGTGTCAGTTTGAACGGCGAGTACAAGAACTTCACTGGTCCTGAGAAGGGCACCAAGTTCTTGAATATTCTGATCACAGCTATCACGATTGTTGTTGTTGCAGTTCCAGAAGGTCTTCCTTTGGCAGTGACATTAGCACTTGCTTTTGCTACCACCCGAATGGCCAAAGATGGTAATCTTGTCCGTGTTTTGAAAAGTTGTGAGGTAATGGGCGGTGCCACAGCTGTTTGCTCTGATAAGACGGGAACTCTGACTGAGAACAAAATGAAGGTTGTAAAGGGACTCGTTGGCACTGCCAGCTTCGATGATACTCACAACAATAGCTCCATCGCTAACTCCCCAGCAGTCATTCAAGAGACGAGCAATGATCTGATTAACTCCTTAAAGGATAATATACTTCTGAACTCAACGGCATTTGAGACTGTTGAAGAAGTCGAGGACGAGGTCGCTGCTCCCACTGGGTTGTTTTCCAAATTCAAAAAGCCCACTGAGGAGAGAAAAACTGAAAAAACTCCTTACGTGGGGTCCAAAACCGAGTCTGCTTTGTTGATTTTTTCCCAGAACTTTCATGATTATTCTAAGCAGAGTCTGAGTGAGTTTAGAAGGGTTAACTCGGACAGGATAGTCCAGGTCATCCCATTCGAAAGTTCTAGAAAATGGGGAGGAATAGTGGTAAAGACTTCCTGGGGTTTCAGACTCTACATTAAAGGAGCCGCAGAACTGGTTTTTGACCGTTGTAAGTCAAGAATTGCGGAAGGCGGAGAGGTGAAGGCGATAACGAGCGACTCTAAAGCTAAGATTGACTCCACGATCAACTCGTATGCGGAGGGAGCTCTGAGAACGTTAACGCTGGCCCATAGAGATTTCAAAGGTGTATCTGATTGGCCACCCAGAGAACTTAGACAAAGTGGTCTGAATATTGAGGCTAAGCCGATTGCAGATCCTGAACTTTTATTTGGTGAAGTCACGGAGAGGGAAACCTTAGATACTAACGAATCACGGGAGCAGGGTGTCCCAATGATCTTTGTTGGAAACGAAGTAGACTCTGCCACCGAGTCAAATGATGGCCTGATTTTGGATGCCATTGTTGGTATTCAGGACCCTTTGAGACCGGGAGTCAAAAGTGCCATTTCCAAGTGTGCTCAAGCTGGGGTGAGAGTGCGTATGGTCACTGGTGACAGTGTGGTTACTGCTCGTGCCATTTCTATGGAGTGTGGTATACTCGACGAAGAAAATGTTTCTGTTCCAGAATCATGCATGGAAGGTCCAAAATTTAGGGCTCTTTCAGAACGGGACCGTATTGAAATTGTTCCTAGGCTTTGTGTTTTAGCCAGATCAAGTCCCGAGGATAAGAGAGTTTTGGTGGACACTTTGAGAAAGTTGGGCGAAGTGGTTGCCGTTACCGGAGATGGAACAAACGATGCACCTGCTCTGAAGCTTGCTGATGTCGGGTTTTCCATGGGGATTGCAGGGACCGAAGTGGCCAGAGAAGCTTCTGATATTATTCTGATGACTGATGATTTCAGTGCCATTGTCGATGCCATCAAATGGGGCAGAACTGTTAGCTGCTCCATAAGAAAGTTTGTCCAATTTCAGTTGACTGTTAACGTCACAGCCGTGGTTTTGACTTTTGTTTCTGCTGTCGCAGACTCCGAAGGTCGTTCAGTGCTGACCGCTGTACAGCTTTTATGGGTCAACTTGATCATGGATACCCTTGCAGCATTAGCTCTCGCAACCGACAAGCCAGACGACTCGCTGTTGAATAGAAAACCCGCTGGAAGAACTGCTCCATTGATCAGTGTCTCGATGTGGAAGATGATTTTTGGACAAAGTTTCGTTCAACTTATCATCACCTTCGTTCTGCATTTTGCCGGAGGCAGTATCTTTTTTGGCTCAGATGTGTCTGATCATCAAAAGGAGCAAATTTCAGCGCTGACCTTCAACGCATTTGTTTGGTTGCAGTTCTTTAACCTGTTCTTGACAAGAAAGCTAGACGAAGGCGACGGACTGACGAAGATCAAGGAACGCATCACCATGGACAATTTGAATTTTACTTCTCATCTGTTCCGTAATTGGTACTTCATCAGTATCGCTGTTATCATTGGTGGTTTCCAAATCCTTATCATGTTCGTGGGAGGTGCTGCATTCAGTATCGCACATCAAACAGGTGGCATGTGGGGTACTGCAATCATCTGCGGTATTCTGTCGTTGCCATGGGGCGTTGTGATCCGTATTATTCCTGATGTGTGGGCTTCCAAAGTTTTCCCTACGAGAGCGTATTTGCTCGTCTCAAAGCTGTGGACCAGACGGAAGAAGGTTAAAGATGTTGAGAAGCAGGACTCAGAGGCAGGAAATGCATCAGATCCTGTGTATAAGGCAAAGGAGTATTTGACCGTCAATCCACCTGCAAAGGGTGGCTCTTTGAGAGACTGGTGGAGTAACAGGTCGAGGACTTCAAGCGAGTCCACCCTATATGGAGGACAGAGTTCCTCAGTTTCCTTCCAGACAGATGACGCATCATCTGCTGTCCCGTCAACTGTGGTCGCATCCATCATACCGTCTGTGGTCGGAGGGTCAGTAGCTGGATGGCACACGTCGGAACAAAAAACTTGAGATCTATAGTTATGCCTGTATTATAAACTTATTTCTTCCGCAGTTAAAATCCCATTTTCTCAATACACACCATCTTGCTCTGAAGTGGAGCACTCCATTTTGTACCAAAATTTGAGTAGAGTTCCGGCACTACTAAGGAACTGATCTTTCTCAGGACCCTCATATGGACAGAACACAAAAACAGCACTGAGAAAAACTCCACCTGACAATCGGAACTAAAAATGCCACTGGATAACAATCAAATAGAATCCAAAAAAAGGGTGCCAATCCCGGTTCGAAGACAAAGGCTGCCATGAGATAACCAGAATACTCAGGCAGTATGGAAGAGCTTCCTCATGGGGCTATCATCAAAAATATCCAAACATAGTTTGAAAAGCCAGAAACAAGAAGCCTCATCATATTAGTTTGAATTCAAAAAACTTACGCATTCACAATCCAGCCAACTCACAACTGGCAAACCCTCAAATACAGAGCATCAGGGATGGCTTATAAGAACTCAGAATATAGTTTATGCAACACGGCCTTTCCGACAGATGTTCAATGCAAATTATTAAAAAAATCATCTCCCCCACCAACCCAATCAAACTTACACAACTCCTACGGACACCACACAAATCATCGAAGCCGACGAAGATATGAAAAGCCTAGACGACTTCTTTGCGTAATTTTTACTCAAGGCCTGGACTTTCAAAAATCTTCTTATTGAATTATAATGCAAACATCAATCCACTTAACGTGAAACTGAAAATCAACACCACCATTTCAAATTGGTGTAGCATTATTAGTAGCCACCTAAATTACAAATAAAAAATGCTCAAGATAAAGTAATATGAATGAGAGAGACTACTGTCAACATAGACTTAAATAAATTTTAAGAATCATCAAAATAATGTTTTGCCTTCATCTACTTGATGATTTCCTATCATGATGAGTACGGTTAATGAGAATCTATTCAGGAGTCCCTGCATCAAGAATTGTATAGATGACACTCAGCATTTAAAACACGGCCAAGACTCAATATCCAACAGGATAACAGATGTCAGAGAATTCATAAATGAACGCCGAGATCAACGATATCACTGGTCTTCAATGTCCTATTACTGACCCTTCCGAAGGGGACAATAGCAGTGTCCTTCAACTATTTTAACAAACAAGATTACGTCTTGTTGAAACCGATTAACATACTTTGCACAATCGTCAATTACATAAAATCCATCCAGACATCAGCCTTCGAATCCTCACTCCTACAGATGTGCCCAAGCGCTTTTGAACCAAGTGGTGTTCAATATCCCACCAAAGGCGTTATTCCTGAGGCAAACAATAGCAGTTCTGATATCAGATCACCCAGATGCTCTCTCAAAATAGAGTCCAAGACACCTGACCAAATACATCTCCGGAGAAAACATGAATCATTGAGATAGCCAGAATCAACTCTTGAATGGTTACTATTACATTCATTAAGTCAGCGTTTCGATCTAGCGGTATATACGCTACCGCAGTGTACCAAATTTTCACAACCTCAACGCCTAGATTTCATCAGCGTTATCTGCGAAGCAAAACCTGTCGTAGACAAAAAAATCGAAAACGGTATAAGCCTTCTGACTGGGAGTAGCATAATACTTATCCATGCTCAGTGTCATTTGCTCAAAATAGAATGTCTACAATCTTCCCAACCTGATCGAGACTTGAAGCCTTGATGCAGAAAACTTCAAATATTCATAGAGTGTGAATAATTTTCGAACAGTTCGAATAACATGAAATTCAATTCCTATACTTACATCAGCAGAGACAGGTGGTTAATGTTGAAATCGAGTAAACATTTCAGTCTTGAATCTAATGCTACCGAGCGATCGGCCAATATGATCACTTGTTGTCGAAGTATTCACGTTTAATGTTCAACAATCACTACATTTGCTACCATCAGTCGAAAACTTAGAGTTTATCACCGCAATAAAGTGCCTTCGTTATCCGAGATTGAATCTTCATAAAGAATTCAGACGGCTCATTTTCAACATTAATCAAGATGATTACTGATTAGTTATGACCAACAAGAACCCAGCCATCAATTTAAACAATCATATGTTCACAAGTGAGTATTTTGCACATTCGTAAATCTTGACAGTATTATAAGCAATTTACTCTGCTTAGATTTGAAGAGAGTCTTGAAGAGCATGCTCAAAACCTCTTCTGTTAGCTATGTTTCCGTGCTATCCAAACAAAGTCCAAGCTGTCTCTGGAGTATTAGCATTATATTTCAGTATCTGCAATAACATAGTTATATTGTCGGATTGATAGCAAGCAATATGTAAGACAGAATTCCTACAAGAAAGTATCTCGATCAGGTTGACTGTTCAACGAGTATTAGCCAGTCTCAACAAGGCGGCTCTCGGTGTAAGACGCCCGATTGCCTCGATTTGCTAGATTGCTCTCCTGATTCTGTGAATGGTGGGAGCCTTTGAGATTTTCGAATAACTTGTTCGTGGAGTCTTTGTGAATTGGCGCGATCGGGGTTGACTTGTGATCGCCTGACTTGGAGATATAATTCTATATTGGAGACTATCATACATCAGAAAGAGGGCGCCGGCTTGTAAGAAACGTTTTGAGCTTGGATTCAATTTTGCAGGACTCATGCTTGAATTTTATTCTGTTTATTCAGGAAATTGGTGATCCTAAGGATTTATGAGCGTTGAATTGATGGGGACCCTAAGATAGCTGTAAGCTCTGAGGAATCGAGAAATTATATGTCTTTATGGTGTGGTATGCTTATTTGGGTCGTATGCTAAATTATTCCGTGTTAGTTCTACTGATCTACTTATATTTATGTGTTTATTCTTTAACACGATCATGAAATGACATGATAATCTGTTTGAAAGTTCCTATTTGTTTTGTGCTTTTCTGCGTCTTTGAAGATGACGATCCAAAATGAATTGAATGGATTACTTTGTGTCAAGATTCATGCGTTCGTCAATGTATTAGGTAGCAAGATTGCTCTCTGATTGCCGTTTGATTTGTTTTTTGATTGAATGACATCACGCTTTTGACGGTCTTGTTGACGAGGATCTTTCGGTTTCTCTCTCCCAAGGAGTTGAAGTCTAATTATAAATACTCAATCGGTGTTTGCCTTCGTCATGGACGGGTACACAAAGAAGAGATAATGGGAATGCTCCGTTATTTCTCTCCTTCTTGCAAGAGACTTTCAAAGGCTTTAAGTGACCTGTTCCCTTTCTGAGATTCACTTTTGAATATCTGAATTTTGTATAGTGAGGCTTTGCTTTGAGGGGAAAGCTTTATTAGTATTGGCTAGTGTTGGATGTGGGGCTTGTGTTTTAATGCCTTGCCAGTGGGATGGGAAGCCTGTTTTTTATTATTGTACTTTGTCTTTTTTGGATTATTTGGAAGCCATGCTTTTAACACTCTTCATTTGCCGATTCTTTTGTCAGAGTGGTAATTTCCTGGCGTGTACTTTCGTTTAACCAGTTATTTGTCGGTCGCTTTTTTGTATTTGTTCTTTATTACTCATTCCAATTGTTTCCTCAATTTCGCAAGCTTTCTAGATTTTCCTTGCCATGATGAACCAAGTCCTTGTTAAATAGTTGCAGTTTCATGCAGATTGGTTCCGTCTCGCATCTTTTTTAGAAGATTCAATGGTTAGCTATCTAAAGTATAGCTTTTTATCTTGGTTGACCTCATTTACTGTAATCTCAGCCCTTCTCATTATAAGAGGCCACAGACTTTGTTGATATCAAGTGAGAGTTGAGGAAGTGGAAGAATCTGTGTGAGAGATTCGCAGGATCTTGCATAAAAAGCATTTATTTATGCCCATATTACTGGCCATGCCTTCTCTTCTTGTGCGCTTCCCATAAACCAAGGGCCAGCGCATCAAGGCTGTAGAGAGCGCCATTAACACCGGAGATGTAATATCCAGCCGTGATTTTTGGCATTTTGGAGGTTTTATACCAAATGTTGTTGGCAATAACTTCTGCCGCAAAACTGCCGATATCAATACCACCAGTGGTAATCGCCCGCATCTTCAAATTATCGACGAAGAATTCCTGAGCCCAAGCCCAGTAAAGACCCGCAGTCGCCAAACTCCAAGTGGTGTTCAAGTAAAGGAAAAACCGGAAAGCCCTATTTTCAGGGTAAACTGGGGTCGACCCAAGAATAATACAGACAACAAAGGTAACCGTTCCCGCAACTACGATAGGAGGCCAACGCCTACCCCTGCAAAGAGTGTCTGAGATCCATCCACTTGAAAGGGCGATCACAGTTTGTACAGCATACAGAATGGAGCCGTAGTGGTCGATTTGACTGTAGGTATAACTCCCCGGCTTAATTTTGTTCCAAGCTTTCAGCCACAGCAGATAGGCACTGGAGTCTAAACTTGCGAGATCTTGAAAGATACCAAATCCCCAAAAGGCCCATACTTCCAAGCTGAAAGCTGCAGTGAAAAAGTCTTTCAGCGTGAAGTGGTACTTATCTTCTTTCTGATCAGGTTTTCTCTCCTTGAGGTATGCTATGTCAGCCGCACTCATGATCAAATCAGGCTTTCTGTTCGACAGTCTATCTGCAAAAAACAAAATCTGGGGAACAATAATACCCAAGGAAATCACACCATCTATGATAAAAACCCATCGCCAACCTGCTCTTCCGTTGACTCCATTTAAACCGGTATATGTACCGCTGGCAACGTACCCACCAAAAAAAGATCCAATAGAAGTTGACGACTGTAAAATGACGTTTCTTCTTGCCAATTCTCCTGATGTGTAGTAAGTACCAAGGATGAAACTAAGAGCCGGATAATGTGCACTCTCAAACGCTCCTACCAGCGTTCTAAGAGCCACCATCTGGGTTGGAGTTTTGACTGCTGAGAAAGAAAACGTCAGGATAATCCAGAAAAGCTCAACCATAACGACAAACCATTTTGAGTTCATCTTGACCATTAGAATTGCCCATGGGAATCCGAATACCATACCAGCGATACTGTAACCAGTGTTTGCATAGTTCAATTGGTTACCGACAATCCCTAAATCTTCTTTCATACCGTTGACATAGGCATAACTGAGGTTAATTCTGTCTAAATATCGAATAAAAGTAGAAATAGAACTCAACGCCAACAGAGTAATGTCCAGCTTGAAGATTACCTTGACATGTCTTTTGTCAGGGTGTCCCCAGGTATCCCAGATATGGCGTTTCCAACTGGTATTCTCCAAGATAACCGGTGCTTCTTCTTCTTCAGAGTCACCCTCGATTGAGGGGAGAACCTCCTCAGAAATCTGGGTCGCATCAACCTTAGCGGGGAAATCAACATCAACTTTAGTTGTCCTATCTCTGAATCTCGGGAACGGCATAATTCCTCAGCAAGATTTTTATTCAAAAAGAAAACAGTCAGCACTTTCCAAGAGAGTCTCTTGACACTGGGAAGGAACTGGGCTTTATAACGGAGGTTTTTGCATGCACCGATCTAAACAGATTACACGCATAACGACATTACATCGTGATATACAGATATGCATCATGCAATTGCGGCTTCAAAGATGTATCAAACCATGGCGCTAATGTGCAGAGAGGTGATATTTTATTATAGAATCCATCATCTGGCACAGGTAAAGTCGAACTGAGCACGGAAATACCTTGAAATGTCTAGCGTTCATTGAAATTGAGCTTGCTTTTTTAGTTACAATTTGTTGTTTCATCTTTCCATTGAGGCCTGCATCTTTTTCGGGGTGTTTTCTGTTTTTACCGTAGCCTTTTTATCAAATTGACCGTGGTTCAGAGCACGCGGGGTCGAGCAGCCGCACTACTTTCGTCATACGGCTTTACTAAGCAGGTACAATATGCAGCACGTAACTTTTCACAGACCGTGGAGGTGTGGAGGTGTGGTTCTATCATTTGAGCCTCAGTATTGATGACGCAGAACGTTTACTAGCAATTCAGAGCCCTATGCAGAGAAGGCAGGGTTCACCTTAGGAAAAGTATGCTGCCTCTTTTAAGATACAAGGTGCGACGTTACTGTATGTACCTCGCATTTTCTCTAGTATGAGCGTTACACAATTGAGGCTAACTATTTTCAGATGTCAGCTGTCATTACCCCAGTCAGTAACTATCTACAACATTATGGTGTAACGTTAGCTTCTTTGAATTGATAATCTCCGCTGAATTTTCAACTGGGCTAATCCCACAATCAGCTACTTGCTACTAAATTTTGTATTGATAATAAATAAAACTTCGAGAATAGGTCTTATCGTCTAAGCCAAATTTGTTATCTGAGCAAGATGAGTTTCCCAAAATATCTACAATTTTGCAAAATGTCATGATCCTCTATGAAATGTCCAAGATGATACAATCCAGTAGTCAGATTCATTCTCAGAAATAGGATCTTCCTCAAAATTTATAATCAAGATTAGTATCCTATCCGTAGAATTCCACAACGGTAGGCAAACTACGGTTCATTACCTGAGGCCAGGTCAAGCTTAAATTTTGACTTGTCTACTGTATATATGCCTCGCCAACGAGCCGCTTTTGAACACCTGCAAGTTTTAAAAAAAAGGATATTTCATAAAATAGACAGATGTATTATCGCCGAAAATCTTGTTGATTACTCTATTGGGCGAAATCCGTTCTACTGTGGTGATCATTGATAAAAAAGTCCGAGTTACGAGCACTCCTCCCCCACCAGATTTGATTCTGAGGAGGCTAAAACAATCTCCCACTTCAATCCAATAAAAAAGCCACGCAACCACAAAACAGATACTATCTTCAATAATGGTTAAGCTCAATTGTCTTGCTGATGTTTGCTTGATTCCTGTACGTGTCTGCTTGATATCCTTATAGCTCTGTTTACTAACTAAACCAGATTGGAACCCCAACACCATCTGTGTCCGACTATGTCGTAGCTGTTGAAAAGCTCGTCCGTGAAAGCGGTCTAGACAGCACCCTTCACAGTGCTGGAACTACGATTGGTAAGTACGAGCCCGCAGATCTCTAGGATTCAATTCTAACTTCGAGCAGAGGGACCATGGGATGAAGTTATGGCTCTCATTGGAAAGATGCACGAAGAGGTGCACTCCATGGGTATCTTCAGAGTCCAAAGCGACATCAGAGTCGGCACTAGGTAAGTTTATTGAATGCAACATGTGATGTTTGGTTTGACACTAATCATTTTCGAATCCAGGACTGATAAAAAACAGACCGCTGAGGACAAAGTCAGAGTTGTGGAGGAAAAGCTACTCAAAGCTAAGAACTGAATTAGGCTTCTTGTGCGCCATTGGCGTAATTTAATGCCTCTTCGAATGGCCGAGAATAATAGACCAGGTTATACTTAATTACATAGCGTACGATCGTACATACTGCAATTCAAACCATGGCCACGTATAAAGCCACACTTTCCACAGGGTGTACTGGCCTACCAATAAAATAAGAAGTTGTTCGTTTACACTTGAACCACATTTATTCCTAATATACAATTAAATACCGCAACAATAAAGGAAGACCTAATCAAACAATCGAACCAAGAACTTAAGCGGAAGCACTCGAAGTGTACTTGGTGACGGCACGGGTACCTTCAGAAACGGCGTGCTTAGCCAATTCACCTGGCAAGATCAATCTAACGGCAGTTTGGATCTCTCTGGCGGAGATGGTGGACTTCTTGTTGTAAGCAGCCAACTTGGAGGCCTCAGAGGCGATTCTCTCGAAGATGTCGTTGACGAAAGAGTTCATGATCGACATAGCCTTCTGGGAGATACCAGTGTCTGGGTGGGTTTGCTTCAACACCTTGTAGATGTAAGAAGAGTAAGTCTCCTTTCTGGTCTTTGTTCTCTTCTTAGCATCGGTAGAAGCAGCGGTCTTCTTACCAGCAGCTGGCTTCTTCTCAGCAGGGGCCTTAGAGGCAGGTTTCTTCTCAGCTTTTGGTGCCATTTTAAACGATTTGGATAGATATTTCAAGAAGAAAGAAGAAAGAGTAGAAAAACTCAGATGTTTCCATACTGCGATACTTTGGGCATTATATACCTGAATCTTGACTCCAATGGCATTTGTTACGTGTATCACTTTTGTAAACAAATAACTAGGAGCGCGCATATGTGATACAATATACACAGTGGGGAGAACATCTCAGACCTTTCAAATACAAGTACTCAAATATTCCCCAGACCATGTACATCTGAGCATGAAATATCATGATAATCGCCTATAAACAAAAACATAAACATACGCGGTCAGAAAATATTCATACATCCAAAGAATATAAAGTCTATCCTCAATCCCTCGGGTTGTATTTTGCATAAAGCCCCTCCTCTTTTTTCTTCCTTCTAGTTTCGAATCATATATCCAACTATATTATAACAAAAA